>NC_088379.1:146870166-147170333 GCF_037993035.2 Macaca fascicularis
TTGGAACATTCTAGTTATCCATAAAACTGTGTTTGAATTACAACAATTTGTGGTATTCACCTAAATGGCTCAATTCAACCAGTGGGTGATTACGGTGCATCAGGCCCTGTGCTGAATGCTAGGTAAACAAACGTACTGGCTTTGCCCTTCTGGTAGAGAGCTTAGAGAATAGTATTATAGTATAAAAAGAGTAAAACTTCATAATATGAATAGAATACATGAGATGTTGTGAGAGAGGTCTAAATAAGAGGTTCTGAGATGAAAAGATGGGACATTGAGTCCAGCCCTGGGAACCCAGGGGTTCAGAGAAGCCTCCCTAAAAGAGTACATGAATAATCTTAAGTGTGACTAGCAGCAGCTAAAATAGGAAAGAATGTAACAGAGAGAAAAGCAAAGGCAGAGAGGCATCTAATAGTAAGCTGTGCATGGCAAGGAAAGCCAGATGCTCACTCAGTGTTCCTAGAGCATAACATTGAGGCACAGGGTATATGTGAGATAAATAGGTAAGGAACAGCTCATGAAGAGCCTGTGTGCTATGCAGGGAGGCATGGTCTTTATGCTAGAAGCAGATGATAGGAAACCATTGAAGGGCTCAAAGCAGGAACTCCATGGTCTGACAGACACAGCTTATTTTTCTCAATGTCCTTAACCCATTAGTGGAAAAATAAACATATATCAAATCTCCCAGTTCTCTTTTCTCATAATTCTTCCTAGTATGCTATTTATTTGCTAAAGTTTTCATATCTCAAGACCTCACCATATGGTTCAAATGATATGATATTCCCATTCCCATGAATGTATATTTAATTTAATTATAAATTGCCAATTTAATCTTTCTTTATATTTTGCAGAATATAACAGAATCTGGATGCAAAGAATGTGAGGAACTAGAGGAAAAAAATATTAAAGAATTTTTGCAGAGTTTTGTACATATTGTCCAAATGTTCATCAACACTTCTTGATTGCAACTGATTCTTTATAAAGTGTTTCTGTTACTAACGAACATCACTCTGCTGCTTAGACATAACAAAACACTCGGCATTTCAAATGTGCTGTCAAAACAAGTTTTTCTGTCAAGAAGATGATCAGTATTTGGATCAGATGAACTCTTAGAAATGAAGGCAGAAAAATGTCATTGAGTAATATAGTGACTATGAACTTCTCTCAGACTTACTTTACTCATTTGTTTTTAATTTATTATGGAAATTGTACATATTTGTGGAATAATGTAAAATGTTGAATAAAAACGTGTGCAAATGTTGTTATTTGAAGTCGCACTGATATTTTACCTATTATCGCAAAATAGCATTTAAGGGTCAAATTATGTAGTGGCGGGGATGGGTACCAATGCTGCAGGTCAACAGCTATGTTGGTATATTCCTGCCAGTGTGGAACCACTGACTACTAACTCTTATTGACTTCTTACTAAGCATTGCAAACAGAGGAAGAATTTCTTCTCAATAAGAAAAAGAAGAACTATACGTGAATCCTCTTCTTTACACTGTAATTTAGTTATTGATCTATAAAGCAACTGTTATGAAATAAAGAAATTGCAATAACCGGCATATAATGTCCATCAGTAAATCTTGCTGGTGGTGGCAATAATAAACTTCTACTGATAGGCAGAATGGTGTGCAAGCTTGTCCAACCCATGGATTGCAGGCCATATGCGGCCCAGGACAACTTTGAATGTGGCCCAACACAAATTCATAAATTTCATTTTTAGCTCATCAGCTGTCATTAGTGGTAGTGTATTTAAAGTGTAGCCCAAGACAATTCTTCTTATTCGATTGTGGCCCAGGGAAATCAAAAGATTGGATGCGCCTGATATAGAAAACTAATAGTGACAGTGTTTATATTTCATGCTTTCCCAAATACAGGTATTTTATTTTCACATTCTTTTTGCCATGTTTGTATAATTTTTAAAAAGCCCTGTTGATTTGTTGGAGCCATTGTTATCTGACAGAAAATAATTGTTTATATTTTTTGGACTACACTGTCTAAAATTAGCAAGCTCTCTTCTAATGGAACTATAATAAAGATGGAATATTTTTGTTTTATTATACATTTATTTCATCTTAATTCAATTCTGGTAATACTGAGTGACTGTGGGGTGGGAAATTTTTTTTTAATTTATTTATTATTATTATACTTCAAGTTCTAGGGTACATGTGCATAACGTGCAGGTTTGTTACATATGTATACTTGTGCCATGTTGGTGTGCTGCACCCATCAACTCGTCAGCACCCATCAACTCGTCATTTACATCAGGTAAATTATCTCTTAAGAATTCGATTTCTCTCCATTCCACAGTAAAAACTGGTTCTCTGTTGAAACATTCTTCTATCACCCCAGTGCCCTATCCATGTACATGGGTCTTATTGCTCTAGTCAATGGTGCTTATAAATATCTTGTGAGAAACTTTAGAAGAAATCTGTATCCTATTTGACTTTCAATAATCATGTATTGGCTCTCAGCTTCTTACCTAATCTCAGTGTAGAAAAAATAGTATTTGGCAGCCATTCTTAAAAGTCTTGCATTGTGGAAGTTTATTTATTTTTTTTATTTCAATTGAGATAGTATTTTTAATATACCTGTATTTCTGTTTTGCTTTATGTTTCTTTTTCTATTACATAGAAAAAGAGGAGGAAAGAAGGAGGGAGAGGAGGAAAAGTGTACCATTTTCATCTCTAAGTTTCCAGTTCAGTCTTTAGGGGAATGTTAGTTTTCCTGAGATGGGGGAAGGAAAATCATAATGTCAGTCACGTTACAAATAATATTTTATAGTGATCAATAGTTCATTTTGGCTACATAGGCATACAAGTGGGCTTAAAACTTGGAATTCACCAGGGCTCAAAATTAAAATTCTTACATTAGTTACTCGATATGGATCACTTCAGTTGATCTTAGAAAACTCAAAGCATAGATCTGCAACTACTTTAAAATACTATTAGTTAACTGAAGAAACAAAATAATAGTGTAAAACAATCTAAATTTTATTTTTCATGTTTATATTCTTTACAAAATCAGTCTTTCCTTTGGATTCAAAATCTGCCTGTTTGAACTATCTTCCTTAATTAACCAACCCAATGTCATGTGCCTATAGGATACTGTGTTTATGTCTCATTTACTGCCTTAAATGCTGAAAATATCTTCCATATGGAACATATAATAAAGAAAGCACAGAAACATATACTTAGAAACTCAAATAGTAAAGATAAGCATAACAATATGACATACAGTCCAAAGTTATATTGATGAATTTTGTTTTTATCTTTTCTTAATTTCGGGAAAGAAAAAGACATATGAAAGAATATTATCTCCACATTCTCCCTGACAATGAACAAAAGGGCTAGAAGGCAGAGGACATGGAAACGTAAACAGAACCAATATATAATTGTTGATCCCAGGCCAGGCACGGTGGCTCACACCTGTAATCCCAGCACTTTGGGAGGCCGAGAGGGGTGGATCACGAGGTCAGGAGGTCAAGACCATCCTGGCTAACATGGTGAAACCTCGTCTCTACTAAAAGTACAAAAAACTAGCCAGTCGTTGTGGCGGGGGCCTGTAGTCCCAGCTACTGGGGGTGCTGAGGCAGGAGAATGGCATGAACCCGGAAGGTGGAGCTTGCAGTAAGCCGAGATTGTGCCACTGCACTCCAGCCTGGGGGACAGCTCGAGACTCCATCTCAAAATGAAATGAAATGAAATGAAATGAAATGAAATGAAATGAAATAAAATGAAATGAAATGAAATAAAATAAAATAAAATAAAATAATTGTTGAGCCCAGAGAATTTTAAAACCTAATCACAAAGCTAGTATTATATACTCTCATTTTTTTTATCTTGGAAGAGTAAGTCACAGAATTACTTTTCTTCTTTTGCTACTGTTGTTGTGAGAGGGGATCACGTGTTTTGATGTGCTACTGTTTATGGCCATCAAATTCAATAACTCATAACATCAACCAACATATACAATATGAAAATCAAGTAGTGTGGTTGTTCCCTCCCTTCTCCCCCAACTTAGCACAAAAATACTAGAGAATGCATTTTAGTTCCTTCATCTTGTTATGTCAGGCTTAGCTTAAGCTCTTTGCATTCCTTGTGAGCCATGGTTAATGTATGCATGCCATATATAAATATTTTGCACAGAGAATATCTCATTTTCATAGAGGTTTGGTTCAATGTTTCTGAATATGTCTGATGACTGAATTGTGTCCTTAGTAAGAAATTGAGTATGCAAGGTAAACTTTAGCTTAATTAAACAGTATCCTAATGGTGATTGTATAATCTATCAGATGACACACAGAAGAAAAATTAAAGAATTATTAATAAAGGCTAATTATTTTATTCTATATTTTACTTCTTCAATCCTGTACTTCAAAATGACAATTAGAGGAACTGAAGAGGAAATTGTTAGACAGTAGAATTGAAAATTCTACATGTAATTTATACAAACGTGGCAACACTTTCAGAATATTGTCATCAGAGAATCCAGGGTCACCCAACAGGTTATTTGTCTTCATTGTCATAATCACTTTTTTTAAATTAACAAATTCTCTCCTTTAATCATATTGAAAGCATCTTTATTGAAAACCTACTGTATGTGAACATTATGTTAGATGCTACAGTTCTAGCCGTGAATAGAAAGCCATAGTCTCAGCCCTCATAGAGATTGTATTTCAGCAGAAGAGCCATATTATTAAACTAATAACTTGAGAACTCATTCACTTACCATCATTTCTAATGAACACCACCAGAAGAACATATAATGGGAGGATCTGATTCATTAAAGGAATCAGAATTTCTTTGAGAAAGTGATATCTGAGGTCAACTATGAATTATGATTAGGACTTATCTGGGGTGAAGTGGGAAGAGTCCATCAGCAAAACAGCCTACCAAAACCTTCAGTCAGGAAGGATCATGGCATTTTCATAGAGTGGAAGGAATGACAGTACAGCAAGGCTAAATGAAAGAACTAAAAGAGGAAGCTGATAAAAGTATCAACTGGTTAGACTTTAGTAAGAATTTGCTGTCTGAACAAAAGAAATGAGACTTACTCTGACATGCATAAAACATACAGAATGTATTATTCTACTGTCAAGAAAAGAAGTGAAGTCAAAATTCCCTTACCACTAAATTCCAAGTTAATAAAACAATTTCTAATAACAACGTCTTACATGGGCCTCATCATCGCACTCATTTAATGAATTATTTTCAACTTAATGGGCATAAACTTCAGCAAGTAATTACCTGCTCACTGTCTAAAACAACAAGCCTTTTAGTAGTGTATATAATTTGAGAGGCTGAAGTCAGGACAATTAACATATGAATCTATAATTGGGGAGGAGAGCTGAGGAAGATGATGGAATAGCTCTCTTCAGGGATTGCCTCTGTCCACAGAAAGATCAATTTGAACAACTATCCATGCATGAAAGTACCTTCAAAATGGCTAAGGAAACAAGGTGAGAGATTACAGTGCCTGATTATAGCATAATAATAAGAAAAGATGCATCAAAGAGAGTAGAAAGAATGATTTTATATTATTTGCATTACCCACACACCCTCACCAACCCTAGGCACATAGCACAGGGAGATACCATCTGCTTGTGAGAAAGAGAAATAAATGAGCATATAATTTTTCACTGATACCTAACATCAGAGTCAATCCAAACAAGACTATCCCAATACATACTATAATCAAACTGTTAAAGAGCAAAGACAAAGAGAGGATCCTGAAATCAAGAGAAAAGGAACAAATAACATGTAAAGAAGTTTCAGTACACCTAGCAGCAGACTTCTCAGCATAAAACTTACAGGTCAGGGAGAAGTGGGATGATTCAAAATACTGAAAGAAAAAATATTATTAACCAAGAATATTGTATCCAGAAAAGCTGCCCTTCGGAAATGAAGACAATATAAAAACTCCCAACCAAAGAAAAACTAAATGAGTTCATCACCACCAGACCTGTCTTACAAGAAATGATAAAATGAGTTCATCAAGCTGAAAGAAAAGGATATTAATGAGTAACACAAAAATATCTGAAAGTATAAAACTTACTGGTAAAAGTAAGTACGCAGTCAAATTTAGCATACTCTAATACTATAATGGTGGTGTGCAAATCATTTATATCTATAGTATGAAGGTTAAAAGATAAAAGTAGTAAAAATAATAGCTACAATATTAACTAAGGGATATGGAATATAAAAAGATGTAAACTGTAACATCAAAAATTCAAAATCAAAGGGGATGGAGTGAAAGTGTAGAGTTTTGTGTCTGTGTGTTTGTGATCAAAGGTAAGTTGTTAGCTTAAAATAACCTTCATAAGATTTTTGGTCAACCTTTTGGGAACCACAAGACAAAAACCCATAATAGAGAAATTAAAAATAGAATTAAAGGAATCAGAACATACTACTAGCAAAAAAAAAATCACTTAATCACAAAGAAAGATAGTAAGAGAGGAAAAAAAGATCTACAAAAAGAAAGGCAATTAACAAAATGGAAATAATAAGTCCTAACCCAATAATTAGTCCTAATGATAAGTCCTAACTCAATAATTACCTTGAATGTGAATTGATTAAATTCTACAATCAAAAGACACAGAATGGATAAATGATACAAAACCAAAACCCAATTATATGCTACCTAAAAGACATTCACTTCACTTATAAGGACACACAGTGAAGAGATCTTAAAAAATATTCTTCACAAATGGAAACTAAAAGAAAGTAAAAGTTATTATACTTACATCAGATAAAATAGACATTAAGACAAAAACTGTAAAACGTGCCAAGAAAGTCACTATATAATGATAAAGGATTCAACAAGAAGATACAACAATTGTAAATATATATGCACCCAACATCAGAGCAGCTAAATATATAAAGCAAATATTAATAGCTTTGAAGGAAGAGATAGACTACAATACAACAATAATAAGGAACTTCAACACTTCACTTTCAGTGTGGATGGAGCATCCAGACAGAAAATCCAAAAGGAAACATTGGATTTAGACTACACTCTAGACCAACTGGACCTATCAGACATAAAAAAGAACATCCTACCCAACAGTTGTAGAATACACCTTCTTCTCAACGGAACATAGAACATTCTCCAAAATAGATTAGATAATATGTTAGGCCATAAAACAAGTCTTGTCAAATTTAACAAGGTTTATATAATATCAAGTATCTTTTCTGATCACAACAGTATACAACAAGAAATCAATAATGAGAAATTGGCAAAATTTACAAATTCACAGAGAAATTAAACAACATGTTCTTGAACAACCGATGAGTCAATAAAAAAATTAAAAATTTCTGAAGACAAATATAAATGGAAACTTATGAGACACAGCAAAAACTTATGAGACACTTTTTATTGATAAAAAGTTTTTATCAATAAATATCAATATCAAAAAAGAGAAAGATTTCAAATAAACTATGTCGCAACTTAAGAAACTAGAGAAACAAGAACTAACTCAAAATTACTCAAAGGAAGGAAATAATAAAGACAGAGGAGAAATTAAAAATAATGGAAACTAGAAAAAAAAAACAGTAGAAAAGATGAATAAAGTAAAGAGTTGATTTTTTAAAAGGATAAGCAAATTCAACAAGCCTTTCACTAGACCAAAGGAAAAAAGAGAGAACGCTCAGAATCAGAGATGAAAAAGGAGACATTACAACTGATACCACAGAAATAAAAAGGATCATAGGACATTATTGTGAACAATTACCAACAGATTGGGTAATCTAGAAGAAATGGATAAATTCTTGCACATATACCACCTAGCAAGACTATGTTATGAAGAAAGAAAATCTCAACAGATCAATAATGAGTAAGGAGATTGAAACACCTGTAAAAAGCCTCCCATAACAGAAAAGTCCACTCTTCACTGCTGAATTCTGCCAAACATTAAAACAATAACTAACACCAATCCTTCCCAAACTCTTCAAAAAAACTGAAGAAGAGAGAATCCTTCCAAACTCATTTTATAAGGTAAACATTACCTTGATTCTAAAACCAGACAAAAACAGAACAACAACAACAACAACAAACCATAGGTCAATATCTCTGATGAATATAGATGCAAAATCCTCAACAAAACACCAGCACATTAAAAAGATTATTCATCATGATCAAGTGGGATTCATTCTAAGGATGAAAGGATGGTTCAACTTAAGCAAATCGAAAGACATGGTACATCACATTAATGGAAATAAGGACAAAAACCATATGATTTCCATTGATGTAGAAAAAAACATTTGACAAAATTCAACATTCCTTCACTTAAAAAAAATCTCAAAAAGTTAGATATTAAAGGAATGTACCACAACACAATAAACACCATATGTGAAAAATCTACATCTAATATTACACTAAAAGGGGGAAGTTGAAATGTTTTTCTCTAAGGTTAGAAACAAGAAAAGGACCTCCAACCTGCCTCTTCCATTCAACATAATACTGGAAATTCTAGCCAGAGCAGTTAGGCCAGAGAAAGAGATAAAAGGGATAAAAGGCATCCAAATTGAAAAGGAAGAAGTTAAATTCTCTGTTCTTGTAGAAGGTGTAATTTTATATGTAGAGAATCCTAAAGACTCCACCAAAACACTATTACGACTAATAAACAAATTCAGTAAAATCGCACAATACAAAATCAACATGCAAAAACAATTAACATTTTTATACATGAAAGCAAACTATCTGAAAAAGAAATCAAGCAGTCTCATTTATAATAGCTCAAAAGTAAAAATGAAATGCTTAGAAATACCTTAACCAAAGAAATGAAAGTGCTACACTAAACGATAGAAAACATTGATGAAAGAAATTGAAAAAGACAAAAATAAATGGAAAGATATCCCAGGTTCACGGAGTGAAAGAATTGATATAGTTAAATGTCTATACTATCCAAAGTGATCTACAGATTTAATGCAATGTCCAGTGAAATAGAAATGTTATTCTTTACAGAAACAGAATTCCAAATTCATAAGGAATGCCAAAAGACCTTGAATAGCCAAAGAAGTCTTGTGCAAAAAGAACAAAGCTGGAGGCACTACTCTACCTGTCTTCAAAATTCACTAAAAAGCTATAATAGTACCAAATACAATAACCAATAACAGTACAGCTTTCTGACAGTACCAAAACAGCATGGTATAATTAAAAAAAAAACGGACACAGAAATTAATGGAACAGAAGAATCAAGATCAATAGTGCCACAAACACACAATGGGAAAGGATGATTTCTGTAAAAAATGGTGTTGAGAAAATGAATACCCACACGCAAAAAAATAGACTTTTATCCCACATCACATCAAAAAATCAACTGAAAATGGATTACAGACTACAGACTTAAATGTGAGAATCAAAACTATGAAACTGCCAAAAGAAAACACAGAGTGAAAACTCCATGACATTTGGTCTGGGAAATTATTTTATTTTCTGGATATGATCTCAAAAAGGACAGGCAACAAAATAAAAAGTAGACAAATGGGATTTAAAAGCTGTTCAGCAAAACAATCAACAGAGTTTGAGAACTCCTACATAATAGTAGAAATTATTTACAAACTATATGTCTGATAAGGGAATAATATCCAAAATATATAGGAAACTCAATTCAATCACAAGAAATCAAGTAACCCAATTAATAAATGAACAAAAGACCTGAACAGAGATCTATTTCTTTCCTTTCTTTCCTTTCTTTCTTTCTTTCTTTTTTTTTTTTTTTTTTTTTTTTTTTTTTTTTTTTTTGTAGACAGAGTTTCATTCTTGTTGCCAAGGCTGGAGTGCAATGGCGTGATCTCAGCTCATGGCAACCTCCGCCTCCTGGGTTCCAGCGATTCTCCTGCTTCAGCCTCCTGAGTAGCTATGATTACAGGCATGCACCACCATGCCCAACTAATTTTTGTATTTTTAGTAGGGATGGGGTTCCTCTATGTTGGTCAGGCTGGTCTCTGGTTCCTGACCTCAGCTGATCCGCCCACTTTGGCCTCTGAAAGTGCTGGGATTACAGGCGTGAGCCACCGTGCCCGGCCAGAGGTCTGTTTCTTAAAGGAAGATATACAAATGACCAAGAGATATATGAAAAAAAATGCTCAACATCACTAATCAAAATCTCAACGAGTTATACTCTCACATCTGTTAGAATGAGTATTATTTTTTTAAAAGTTAACAAAAGTTGCAAAGATGTAAAGAAAGGGGAACCCTGCCACTCTGTAGGTGAGAATGTAAATTAGTTATAACCATTATGTAAAACTTTATGGAGGTTTCTCAGAAAATTAAAAGTAGAATTACCTTTTGATATAACAATCCCATTGCTTTGAATATATACCCAAAGGAAATAAAATCAGTGAAAGAAATGTCTGCACTCTGATATCTATCACGGCATTATTCACGATAGCCAAGATACGGAATCAGTCCATCAGCAGATGAACAGATAAAGAAATGTGGTGTATATACAAAATGCAACATTATTTAGCCATAATAAAGAATTTCTTGTCATTCACTACAACATGGATGAACCTGGAAGACATTAAGTTAAGTGAAATAATCCAGTCACATAAAGGCAAATACTGCATGATTTCACTCATATGTGGGATATTAATAAGTTGATCGCAGGAAGTAGTGAATACAGTAGTGGTTACCAGAGGCTGGGGCATTTATGCAGGGAGGGAAGGTTAGGGAGATGTTGGTCAAACGATACGTATTTATAGTTAGGTGAGAGGAATGATTTCAAGACATTTATTGTACCGTATGGTGACAATGGTTAATGGCAACATATTGCACTCTTGGCAAATGCTAAGAGAATGGATATTAGGTGTTCCCATCACAGAAATGACACCCAAGTAAGGTAGTGTATTTGTTAATTACCTAGATTTATCCATTCCACAATGTATATGTATTTCAAAACATCATATTGTACACAATAAATACATAAAATTTAATACATCAATTTGAATAAATATTTAAAAATAAATAAATCCAGCATTGAATTCTGAAGACTGACAGAATTTATCTGTCATCAAAACCTTAACATAGGGATGGCTTCTTGAAAAAAGGACTTTCTAGATTACTTTTCAGTGATAAGTTTTTTGTTTTTGTTTTGCTTTTTTAATTGACAAATAAAATTATATATATTTATCATGCACAACATGACATTCCAAAACACATCTATCAGAATGACGAAACCAAACCAACCAACATTACATTTCCTCACTCAGTTGTTGTGAGAACACATAAAATATACTCTCTTATTATTTTTCAAGAATAAAACACAGCATTATGGTCTCCATGTTTTACGATCTATCCCTTGAATTTGTTTTTACTATTAATTGAAATTTTGCAAACTTTGACCAACATCTCCCCAATCTGCTCCCCAACCACTACCTTATCTCATGATCACCGTTTTACTTTCTACTTTTAAGATCAACTTTTTTACATTACATATATGAATGAGATCATGAAGTATTTGTTTTTACATGCTTGACTTATTTCACATAACATAATGTCTTCCAAGTTCACCCATGTTGTTGCAGATGACAAGATCTTCCTTTTTTATGGCTGAATAATGTTCCATTGTGTAGATATACCATATTTGCCTTATCCATTTCTCTGTTGATGGACTGTTAGGTTGATTCTATATCTTGGCTGTTGTGAATAATACTGCAATAAACATAGGGGTGCAAATATTTCTTTGACATACTGAGTTCATTTCCTTTGACTATATATCCTCAAATGGGATGGCTGGATCATGTGGTAGTTTTATTTATTTATTTATTTATTTTTGGCAGGAACCTCCAAAAAGTTTTCCATAATGGATATACTAATTTACATTCCTACCAACAATGCATATTCCTTTTTCTCTGCATCCTCTCCAATTCTTGTTATCTTTTCTCTTTCCTTATGGTTTAATTTGCATCTCTCTGACTATTAGTGATGTTGGACATTTTCTCATATATCTGTTGTACATTTATGTTTTCCTTTTAAAGATATCTATTCAGGTATTTGCCCATTGTATAATCAAACTATTTGTTTACTTGCTATTGAGTTGTCCGAGTTTTTACATATTTTTCATATTACTTCCTTATGATATATGTGGTTTGCAAATATTTCTTCTTTACTCTGATTTTTTTTTTTTTTTTTTTTTTTTTAGCTCATGTCATCCAATTTGTGTATTTTTGCTTTTGTTGCTATTGGGATTATAGCCAAAATCATTTGTTGCTATTGGGATTATAGCCAGAAAATCATTGCCCAGACTGACAACATAGAGCTGTTATCCATTGGTTTCTTTGGTGGTAGTTTTATAACTTCAAGCTTTACATTTAAGTCTTTAATTGGTTTTGAGTTGATTTTCATATACAGTGTGAGATAAGAGTCTTCTGCATATAGATATGTGGTTTTCTTAACATGACTTATTGAAGAAATTGTCTTTTCTCCATTGTGTGTTCTTAATTCCTTTGTCAAAATTCAGTTAGTATAAATGTGTGGATTTATTTCTGGGCTCTTTAATTTGTTTCACTTGTATGTTTGTTTGTTTCTATACAAGTATCATATTGTTTTAATTACTATACTTTGTAGCATATTTTGAAGTCAGGTAATATGATGCCTTCAGCTTTGTTTTTCTTGCTCAAGATTTCTTTGACTGAGATTTTCAGCGAAAACTTTTTGTATAAGGGGGGCTAATTATTCTGTGTAAGAAAAATGAGGTAGGGGAACACACAGGAGCATGCTGATGGTGCTCTGCTGAGCGATGACAGGGTACAGTTAAAACATGGGGAATGAATAAAGGTAAGGTAAGGTGTGGCTGGGTAGAGAGAGAGAAAGATTTTGAGGCACAATTATGCTACATACAATCAGGGACTCAGAAAGTTAGGCTATACATTAGCTTAGAAGAGATAAAAGTTGATATGTTTAAGGGGAGGAGGAGAAAGAAGGAACATTTTTTAATAAGTGACAGCTAAGAGCCTACAGGTAAGGATAGAATGTCACTGTGTTGGTTGTGCATGATAAGCACCATCTTTTCAAGAATTTTAAAGATTATGATCATCAACCACATTCAGTTTTTAACAAAGGCAAAACCCTCAATGTGTCTGTGAATTCTGCTAAGGACACACCAGGTTGATGGTAATGACAATTGTCTTATACATTTATGATTCTTTAAAGTTCACAAAGTACTTTTATCTACATTATTTTAATTGGTAAGGGTTTCTGTCCCTCATGGGTAAAGACAAGAAGATACGCAGGTCCTGGAAAACCTTTTTATATATATCACTGACATATAAAAATAATAAAAGAAGACACTACCTGAAATTTTATCCGAGCTGAGCTGTGTATTTTTCTATGCCTTATTGCCTTTTATATTTCTTTTCAAATGAGCATGAGCATAATACTTATGGTGGAAAATTATTTGTTGTTCAAGAAATCAAAATAAAGTTTATCATATATTTTTATTTCATATTTTATTTTTTCTTCACACAATTATATACTGGTGTTTTGTTTGCTTTGCCCAGATAGCAAATGCACCATTAAGTTTATCCAGCCTGAATTAATTATCTTTTTATAGTAAAAGAAAATCCTTTCCTTTTGACAAGTAAGATGTTTGTGCTGTATTTATGAATAAAGACAGCTTTTACACACAGCATTATTAATAGCAATGCTTTAAACATCTCATCTGAAAAGAAATCCACTCTTATCAATATAGTGTAAGCTCTTGGTATTCTAGATTTTATTAAACTAGTGAAAACTACAGACTTGTTATCCATGCTACAGCATAATAAGAAAAATATCATGCTTTCTATGAGACACTCAATTCAAAATAGCAAACATAAGGCAGTACTCTTTTAAATGCTTGTTGTCTTTGCTGGTCATTTTTTCCCGATTCTTCAATACTTCACACGTTAAAAATCTGGAGACCAGCAACACTTCTCTCCCTGGAAACACAGTTAACATGCAGCCACAGACTTCATCTAAATGGCCACAGTGATGCTGCTCCCTGTTTTCCATTGAATGGCTTTCTGACAGATGATATGGCCATTATAAAAGGGATTTTTTGTCTTTAGTAGGAGAGAGTATGTTTGCAACACAGAGATACCCTTTTCCCTCACAGACAGGTCTTTGTAACTCTAAGCCAGAAAAGGTAAGATGAAGTATAACCCCTTGTCACCATGATGAGATTACAGCTCTCTGGAGTATGTCACTGGACTTCAGACGTTCCCTATTTGAAGGAACTTGGTTTCTCATAAGGCCACTGTTTCTCGGCAGTGCCAACTTGTTTCTAAGAATTTAGTTTTCTTTTTAGTCATCTTTAGTTTTACTTAAAATAATAAAGATAAAATATGTTCAAAGGAACACATATTTACAAGTTCTGGCACCAAGGTCCAGCAGCAGAACTCCCAGGTGCAGTCTTCAAGGAAATGCATTGTTTGTACAGAATTTAGAAACAATAATGAAACTGAGTAAACATCTGTCTGCCTTTATGATGACTACATCAACAATTACTATGTGTAAACAATACCCACGGTAAAACACTCTTCTCTAAAAACATGTCTTTGGTCTAAATTTTAAACAATTGCTCAGGTTTTGGTTGTTCTTTATAGCACACATATAATCTTCTAACTAGCACATATTTATTATGTCTCCTTCAAAAAACACTGTACTCTACATGGATGTTATTTTACAGACCTTGGTTATGCAGGTAGCCCATCAACTCTAGTGGACTCAGTTGACAGTGACTTCTAGGGTTCAGACTTCTTCACACCAGCTTTGGGCGCAGATGGCACTATTTTGACTGCTCTGGTCCTACATAGTCTTGTGTTTAAACAGGTTGAAATAAGCAGTGACAGCCTAATGATGGTAAGGATGATAGCCTAATGATGGTAAGGATGAAAATTACCTCAATTTTGTGTTTTTCTGTGACTGCTTGGGATTTTGATTTGTGTTTCACATGGAAAATGGTGAGAAGGAGAGGGCAAACTTTGATGTGCAATGGTTTAGCATGCTCAAACTTTATTTTATCCCCAAAATAGTTTATTGAATATAATTAGTATCTTCGACTTTGAAATTTGTTCTTTTTAAATTGTTGCTTGCTTTAAAATTAAAAAGAAAGAATATAAAATGTTACATCAGTGGTACAGTTTATTAGTTATCTAAATTGAATCTTTTGCAGATGTTTTAGTGTTACTAAATTTATTTACTAGTTACTGGTAAGTTATTTACATGAAATGTTATTTTATCAGATTGCTACTAAAGGATAAAAGTCTAAACTGTTATGGTGATATAAATAATTTAAAAAGTTGTGGTTTCTGTCCTCCATAAACTTGTAAGAACTCACAATTTTTGTACTAGTTTTGTAAAACTAAATAGTACAACTGATTCATAATTATTCTGAATTTTGTAAAGAAATTTACATGCGGAATCCATATCAACATGCAGCTATATTGATGGTGAGGAAAAGATAAGGGAAGAGGGAGGTGTTAGCAAAATTAAGAATCATAAATTCTTGGATACATACATCCTCCCAAGACTGAACCAGGAAGAAATTGAATCCCTTAACAGACCAATAACAAAGATCCAAAATTGAATCAGTAATTAATAGCCTACCAACCAAAAAAGCCCAGGACCAGACCAATTCACAGCTGAATTCTTCCAGATTTACAAATCTGGTAGAACCAAAAAGGAGCTGATACCATTCCTACTGAAGCTATTACAAAAAACTGATGGATTCCTCCCCAAATCGTTCTATGAGGCTAGCATCATCCTGATGCCAAAACCTGACAGAGACACAGCAAAAAAAAAAAAAAAAAAAAAAAAAAAGAGAAAAAGAAAAAGAAAACTTCAGGCCAGTATCCTTAATGAACATGGGTGCAAAAATCCTCAACAAAATACTAGCAAGACAAATCTAGCAGCACATCTAAAAGCTAGTCCACCACGATCAAGTAGGCTTTATCCCTGGGATGCAAGATTGGTTCAACATAAGCAAATCAATAAATATGATTCATCACGTAAACAGAACTAAAGACAAAACCACGTGATTATCTCAGTAGATGCAGAAAAAGCTTTTGGTAAAATTCAACATCCCTTCATGTTAAAAACCCTCAATAAACTAGGCATTGAAGGAACATACTTCAAAATAATAAGAGCCATCTATGACAAACCCACAGCCAACATCACACTGAACGGGCAAAAGGTAAAAGTGTTTCCCTTGAAAACTGGAACAAGACAAGGATATCCACTCTCACCACTCTTATTCAACATAGTATTGGAAGTCTTGGCCAGAGCAGACATGCAAGGGAAAGAAATAAAAGGAATCCAAATAGGAAGAGAGAAAGTAAAAGTATCCCTGTTTGCAGATGACATGATTCTGTATCTAGAAAATCCCATCGTCTCTGCCCAAAAGCTCCTGGAAATGGTAAGCAACTTCAACAAAGCGTCAGGATACAAAATTAATGTACAAACATCTGTAGCATTCCTACATGCTAACAGCACCCAAGCCAAGAGCCAAATCAGCAATGCAGTCCCATTCACAGTTGCCATGAAAAGAATAAAATATTTAGGAATACTAGCCAGGAGGTGAAACATCTCTACAATACGAATTACAAAACATTGCTTAGAGAAATCAGAGATGACATAAACAAATGAAAGAACATTCTATGCTCACGAATAGGAAGAAGAAATATCATTAAAATGACCATAGTGCCCAAAGCAATTTAGAGACTCAATGCTATTCTTGTCAAACTACCAATGACATTCTTCACAGAGCTGGAAAAAAAACTATTCTATAATTCATACAGAACCAAATAAGAGCCTGAATAGCCTAGGCAATCCTAAGCAAAAAGAATGAAGCTGGAGTAATCACATTGCCTGACTTCAAACTGTAGTACAAGGCTACAGTAACCAAAATAGCCTGGTACTGGTTCAAAAGCAGACAAGTAGACAAATAGAACCGAATAGAGAGCCCAGAAATAAAGCTACACACCTACCATCATCTGATCTTTGACAAAGCTGACAAAAGTAAGAATGGAGAAAGGATTCTCTATTCAATAAATGGTGCTGGGATAACTGACTAGCTATATGCAGAAGATTGAAACTGGACCCCTTCCTTATACCATATACAAAATTTAACTCAAGATGGATTAAAGACTTAAATATAAAATCTAAAACTATAAAAGCCCTCGAAGGTAACCTAGGAAATATTAATACCATTTGGACATAGGAACTGGCAACAATTTCATGATGAAAATGCCAAAAGCAATTGCCACAAAGGCAAAAAATTGGACTAATGGAATTTAATTAAACTAAAGAGCTTCTGCAGAGAAAAAAACAAACAAACAAATGAACAACAACAACAAACAACCCTATCAATAAATGGGAAACCTACAGAATGAGAGGAAATATTTGGAAACTATACATCAGACAAATATCTAATATCCAGAATCTACAAGGGACTTAAACAAGTTTATAAGAAAAAACAAACAAACAAACAAAAAAACCAAAAAACAATTCCATTAAAAAGTGAGCAAAGCACATGAAGAGACACTTTTCAAAAGAAGACATACATGCTGCCAACAAGCATATCAACATCAGTAATCTTAGAGAAATGCAAATCAAAAGCACAATGAGATACTGTTTCATACCAGTCAGAATGGCTATGATTAAAAAGTCAAAAAATAACACATGCTGGCAAAGTTGTAGAGAAAAGGGAACACTTTATACACTGTTGGTGAGAGTTCAACATTGTAGAAAGCAGTATGATGAATCCTCAAAGAGCTAAAAGCAGAACTACCCTTCAACTCAGCAATTCTACTACTGACCCTCAGGGAGTTTCTAACCCTCTATATACCTAGAGGAATATAAATCATTCTACCATAAAGATACATGCACACATATGTTCATCGCAGAACTAGTCACAATATCAAAGACATGCGATGGGCAACCTAAATGCCCATCAACAGTATACTGGTTAAAGAAAATTTGGTACATATACACCATGTAATATGCAGCCATAAAAAAGAATAAGGTCATGTAATTTGCAGGAACATGGATGGAACTGGAGGCCATCTTCATTAGCAAACTAAAGCAGGAACAAAAAGCCAAATACTGCATGTTCTCACTGATAAGTAAGCTAAATAATGAGAACACTGGACAGTAAGAAGGGAACAACAGACACGGAGGCCTACTTGAGGGTGGAGGATGGGAGAAGGGAGAGGTTCAGGAAAAAAACAAACAAACAAAAAGCAAAAAACTGTTGGTTTTTGTTCTAGTCTTAGTACACGGGTGACAAAGTAATCTGTACACCAGACCCCTGAGTCATACATTTACCTAATTAACAAACTTCACATGTACCCCTGAACCTATAATTAAAGATTTTTAAAATTTAAAAAAATTATAGAAATAAAAATAAACTAAAAAAATATATCAACAATATTTTTAAATAATGGAAAAGAGAAAGACACTACTAAAGACCAAGTAAGATTAGACCAAAGCGCTAATAGACTTGGGCAAGACCAAGACTTTATTAAAGAAGAGTAGACGAGTGATAATTTAATCAATTTTTCTATCACTAATTGTCCACAACTGCTTCCAGGTAACTTGAGAATTAATCTAATTAGGAAAAAAATGTATCTCTTCTCAATAAAGATAGACCTCCCTTCAAAATCCAAGGAGAGGGAAAAGGGGGCAAAGGAAGCAGTCAGTATTGATGATGTTACAATGTTAAAAATTTTACTGAATGGTGAAAAGGGTTGAGAACGTGGGTATTTTATTCAAAATCCATTTTTTTAAATTTTCCTTTTGCTTCAGACTTTACAGTTCATAAGGTAAAAATTGAAATGCACAGCTTTACAACTAGCTGAATAGTTATAGTTATTGAAATAGTCTTTGAAAACATAGTTGAAAATATATCTCAATGTCCCTAAAAATGAGGTATCCAAACATTATTTTAGAAAAAAATTTTTATCAGTGAGGAAAATATTGGAATTGGGACCAAAAAACTCCAAATAACTATCGATAAAGTCCCTGGAGAAGTAATAAGTAGAGAAATAAAAAGAGAAAATTTCTAGGGAAATGTATTATATCCACATAAGTCCATATAGTGTATCCACATAAAAAAATGTTCTGCTATTTTCTAAGGATGCATATGGGGCTGAGCTTGTATAATTATAGTCATGTTTGCTTAACGATGGGGATATTTTCTTTTTTTATTATTATTATACTTTAAGTTCTGGGGTACATGTGCATAACATGCAGGTTTGTTACATAGGTATACATGTGCCATGTTGGTTTGCTGCACCCATCAACTCATCATTTACACTAGGTGTTTCTCCTAATGCTATCCTTCCCCCAGCCCCCGACCCCCCAACAGGTCCAGTGTGTGATGTTTATCTCCCTGTGTCCATGTGTTCTCATTGTTCAACTCCCACTTATGAGTGAGAACATGAGGTTTGGTTTTCTGTCCTTGTGATAGTTTGCTGAGAATGATGGTTTCCAGTTTCAGCCATGTGTCCCTGCAAAGGACATAAACTCATCCTTTTTATGGCTGCATACTATTCTGTGGTGTATATGTGCCACATTTTCTTAATCCAGTCTGTCACTGATGGACATTTGGGTTGATTCCAAGTCTTTGCTATTGTGAATAGTGCCGCAATAAACATACGTGTGCATGTGTCTTTATAGCAGCATGATTTATAATCCTTTGGGTATATACCCAGTAATGGGATGGCTGGGTCATATGGTACATCTAGTTCTAGATACTTGAGGAATCGCCATACTGTTTTCCGTAATGGTTGAACTAGTTTACAATCCTACCAACAGTGTAAAAGTGTTCATATTTCTCCACATCCTCTCCAGCACCTGTTGTTTCCTGACTTTTTAATGATCGCCATTCTAACTGGTGTGAGATGGTATCTCATTGTGGTTTTGATTTGCATTTCTCTGATGGCCAGTGATGATGAGCATTTTTTCATGTGTCTGTTGGCTGTATGAATGTCTCCTTTTGAGAAATGTCTGTTCATATCCTTTGCCCACTTTTTGATGGGACTGTTTGTTTTTTTCTTGTAAATTTGTTTGAGTTCTTTGTAGGTTCTGGATATTAGCCCTTTGTCACATGAGTAGATTGCAAAAATTTTCTCCCATTCTGTAGGTTGCCTGTTCACTCTGATGGTAGTTTCTTTTGCTGTGCAGAGCTCTTTAGTTTAATGAGATCCCATTTGTCAATTTTGGCTTTTGCTGCCGTTGCTTTTGGTGTTTTAGACATGAAGTCTTTGCCCATGCCTATGTCCTGAATGGTATTGTCTAGGTTTTCTTCTAGGGTTTTTATGGTTTTAGGTCTTAAATTTAAGTCTTTAATCCATCTTAAGTTAATTTTTGTATAAGGTGTAAGGAAGGGATCCAGTTTCAGCTTCCTACATATGGCTAGCCAGTTTTCCCAGCACCATTTATTAAATAGATAATCCTTTCCAACTATGGGGATACTTTCTAAGAAATGCATCCTTAGACAATTTTGTCCTTGTGCTTACATTATATAGCCTATCGCTCCGAGGCTAGAAACTTGTACAGCGTGTTACTATACGGAACACTGTAGGCAAATGTAACACAATGGTAAGGATTTGTGTGTCTATCTAAAAATAGAAAAGACATAGTAAACTATGGCATAGAGGATTTAAAAATGGTACACTTTTAAAGAGCAGCTCCATTATAATCTCATGGAGCCACCACCATGTATGTGGTTCATCTTTGACGGTAATGTTACTTGATGCATGACTCTATGGTGCTGCTAATGGAAAGAGTTCACTTTTCTTCTTTCACTAAGGTTTTACACTTTCCAAACTTTTTATACAGATTTTGTATTTCTCCACTACCATAATCACCTCCCAAAGGCACTTTTAACCTGGAGTCTACAGATAACTAGTTTGTCCATACATAGGTCTCAGGGAGTTTATAACCCTCAGAAAATAAATAAAAGTTTGTGTAATAATGTGCTTACTTTATTCAGGAGAAGGTTCATAGTTTTAATCAGATTTTAAGAGTGTTCCATGAACCAAAAAAGGTTTAAGAATGCCTCTTTAATAATCTTCACTTGTCCTGTTAAGTCAAGGGGTTAAGGAGTGTTGGATCTTGTAAATTATGTATATGTACTTGATGGTGCATCTTAGGGTCTTGTTAAATGCAGATTCTGACTCAGTAGCTCCCAGGAGACATGATGCTGTTGATCCAGGGCTCACACTTTGAGCATCATAGGTGCAAAACTTTTAAAGTTTGACGTTAGAGAGCTTTTGCCTGTAAACTGTTCCAGTAAGCCACAACGATTACTGGAAGGATACCATCCAGAGAGACATGGGACTAGATGTGGTCTTAGTTATCTGATCATGGGCAAGTCACTCTAAGCTTATTTTCTTGAGTCTAAAAAGGCAGTAATTATATTATTGACTAGCAGGATTGTTACAAGTTAGATGTCAACTGCATTTCTTGGTACAGAGTAACTACTAAACTTTTTTCCCAATTTCATTCTCTGAAGCACTTTCTGATTTTCTTTGCCTCTAATGAGGTGATTACTTAGGAATTACAATCAGCATAACTGAGAATGGTCCCAGGTTTAAAATGAGTATAGTATGACATATGCCAAGGGTTTCCTTAGGAAAGTTGCCACTTAATAACTCCTGCTTCCAAGCAGAATTCGAGTTCCAGCCTTTTCTACCCATCAACTTTCACCAGTAGTCTGCCAATACAAGTTGGCTGTTTACTGCTCTTTTTGGTTTAACTGCTCACTGTTTTGGGGAATGCTGCCTTTAAGCCAATATGACCACTGCATTCTCTCACTCTTATTCCAACTTCAACACTTATTTGTACCAGTTACATTGGTTGTCATCTTCTATAGTGAATACTGCAATATTCCCATATTTCTATTTTCTATCCCCAACTTAATTTTCAAGCAATTCTGTCTGCCAGATTTCACTTACCTCACTACAACAAAACTTCAATGCTTATCTAATTACCACTGCTGAATGTAACTGCTTAAATTGTTTATATTAATTATTGATTTGATATATGACCTTGGTTACTCATCTTCTCACTTTGCCCTTCTCAGATTTTCAAGAATCAAAGATGTATAGGTTTGAATTGCATCACAACACTGAAGTGTCACATGGAGCTGGGGGCCTAAATGCTTTGGAACATGTCACAGTTATTCCTTCTTGTAGTCTAGGTCACTGCTGTTGCTAATGAATAATTTAATGTTCTCATTAAGCTACAAAGGCAGAACAATTTGATCACTACTTTATTTTATTAGAAAAGTACCAAGGTCATGATTAACATGGAACTTATATTAATGTGACCGACTATCAGAGTCTCATCATAGAGAAAGACTCAAAGCAGATGGTAGTAAACAAATGTGGAAAACAAAGGTACTAATTGATAATTTTTCAGTTCTTGAAGTTGCCACTGGTATGAATAGATCCCAGAATAAAAATGGAGAGAAGACTGTTGTGTTATACTTGAAGACTAGGAGGCTCAAGGACACCAGCCAAGCATAATTCTTGTTTAACTCTCCCATTATCTCCTCATCTTGTTTATGTCAGGAACAACTTTAATAGAATGTCACTTGAAATCACTGAAATACAGACAGGTGCTGTAATTTACATTAGCGACAAAATGAATACCCTTTCTACAGGGTCCCTTGAGTTAGTAAGTGCATCAGGGACAATGTATGTTGCCTCTGATCTCTCTCTGGAAGCCATAGCCATTACTTGGTGGATATCATCTAAGAGGAAGGTGACTTTTTTTTCGGAGACATCAATTAGAGTGTTCCCCTTTCCCTTTCTGAAGGGAGTTCTGGGTGCTGATCCAGGAAATAAAATGTTTCTGGTTTCTGGCGCTATAGTGTCTCTGTCTGAAAAGGAAGGATTAGACTTATCTACTCAACCTCTAAGTTTTAGTTCTGCCTACAGGGTGTTCTGATGTCTGACGAGGCCTATGGCTGACTTCTGGAGTAGCGTATCCCCATGAGAAGAGCTCCCCAAATGCTTAACTACTCAGTGATAATTGAAGAAATCTGCATTACACTGGACCTGATGTATTTGGCTATTGGCAGCTACAGAGAAGAAAGTACAACAGAATTAAAGTCATTGATAGGACTTCAAAACGACCTTTTGAAGAACAAATATCTAGGAATGTAACTTCTTATAGAAAAATTATACCATTTTTAGTAACTCAATTATTGCTTTGATAAAGCAAGAATATAAAGGTTGACTATGCCATTCAATGACAAGAATGAACCTGATGATTTTTAATTTGCCATAAATTGGGACTGTGGAATAACCTTTAATTTTAGAAGTAAGTAACTGAGATTTATGGAAACCATTGTTGGGATGACTAAGTGGATTTGCTGGGTGGCCAGCAAATTTCTACAACAAATTTACTGTCTATAGGTAACCTGCCATTGAGAACACTTTGCAAAATGCACAACTACAGCAGCCTTTTAGTATGATGGAATTTTCCATTTTTCAAGTCTAAATTGGTCAGAGCTCAGGGGAGGACAGGGTTGGGGGTAAAGGAGGCAGAGTCACACTTCAAGGGCCCACCTGATAAAGGGTCTGAGGACTCCAACAGTAGGCAGGCTTGCAATGGGCCCTGCCCCATTTTTTTCTACTCCCTTTAGGCATCATACCCTATCTTGGCTACCTCTTTTATATGATTCCTTTTGTGTATTGCAGTGGTTCTCAAACTTTAGCATGCATTCATTTCAGTTGGAGGGATGATTAGAACACAGATTCCTGGATCACAAGCCCAGAAATTCTGCTTTAGAGTGTCTGAAGTAGGGAAAGGAACAGTAATTTGCATTTCTAATAAAATGATGTTGAAACTGCTACCAAGAATTACTATTCTGTCTCCCCTGGAACACTTTCCTTTTGAACACTCATTACTTTGTTGTCATATCTGCCCTGCTCAATATTTTTACTCCTTGCCCAATTAGAGCTTCCATTTCAAGAGAACAAAACCCCAATCTCTCCAAGGTCATATGTATTAAGTGGCAGGTTAAGAATTTGAACTAATGTCTCTCTCTAATTCAATAGAGCACTGAATGGAAGTGCACCATTACATCTATTCTTGGGAGTGTTATAGGAGCTGACTTTTGAAAGCAGCCTGATAGAGGTTAAAGAACGTTTCTTGAAGGAGGTGAGAAGGTGAAACCAAAAAGTTAAAGGATGAGTAGAAGTTTACCCAAAAAAGTACACGGAAAAGAATACTCCAATACCTTTACTCTGACCTCTGAATTTTTTGCTGTTGCCACTTTGTTCTCATTACTTTCACCTCTTGGGTGCTGTCTCTCTGCCCCTGTGACTGTCTCAATCATCCTCCCTCTTTCAGAACAGTGGTAGAAGTCAAACACCTTGTTCAGTGCATAAATCTCCCATTCTGGACTCAGATTGGAGTAAAGTTTTTTATTTATTTATTTATTTTACCCTAAGTGCTGCACAGATTGTTCTCTGTTAAAGCAAGGGCAAAATTATTTTTCATTTTCTTCCCATCATCACTTTTCTCAAGGACTAATAATTTGATCTTTTCCGTACAGCTGTTTCCCTAAATAACTTGAGAACAAAATTGTTACTTCAGATGATTTTGCTTTAATGTCTTAGCAATCACACACTGGGAAATTAATCAAACAGAAAGGATGATTGGTATTTGAAAAAGAAGGCAGAGTCCACAAAGAGACTAGTTTTGAACAATCTGCCAGGGAATTCTGCTGCTTCACTTCACCTGGAGGCTGCTATACCCTGGGAAGAATTATCAAGATGAATAACCCCTAGCTTTTCTGGTAGTCTTTAAAGGTGACTTGGAATCTTTTGTGTTTGTGACATTTTCAGATATTTCTGAGAGATCCTGATGACTTTCTGATGTCACTTTATGGTTCTATAAAATACTCATCTTAGCCCAGTGTTTTTATCAATGGGACAGGCCTTCTGTTGTCACAGGCTTCACCACACCAGCTTGGTTTTCATATTTGTGTAACTCGCTGGTCCCTGCAACCATTTTATTGCACAACTGCTGAAAGGCCAAAACCTAGCTGCAATTGCCACTTCTTCCAGTGCAGTTTCTGAGAAAGATATACGTACAAAAGAAGAATGTAGACAGAGGTACTTGCATAAACGTAAATAGCTATCACTGGCTTGGGTTTTGGCTCCTCCATGCCTTAGTAGGGAATTCTTGTGAGCTATACTGGATGATAGCACTATGGTTCCTCTTGTCTTTTATGCTGTAAGCATATTCTTTGAATCTCAATGCTCAGCTCCAAGGCCAACAGGATAAGAAAACACATTAGTGGGGAAAAACAAAGAATGGAACATTTCCTTAATCCTTAGATAGAGAAAATTTTACTTCACTACCCCGCCCAAGCATTCCTAGGGTTGCTTGTATTACCAACTCCAGGAGAAGAGGAAAGCCCGAAGAGAAAAGGAGAGTCAATCCCACCCGTGACAACACACACACACACACACACACACACACACACACACACACACTGACTCAGACCTCTAATTCCTTCCCCATTACATGAACCTATTAGTCCTTTTTAGCATAAGGATCCAACAGAACATCTTTGAGCCTAACCGTGGTGCATCTTGGGGGTTACAGGGTGTTTCTGTGAGGCTGGGGGCGGGTGTTTCTGTGAGGCTGGGGGCAGATGTTTCGAGTCCAACTTGCACAGCTGTAATCAGTGGTCCTGGAGGGGGTCTTGTTTGGGGATGATATTACTTGGAAATGGTAAAATTGTAAAAGAAGCACTCTTGACCCCCCTTAGCCCCCAACAATGAGTTCCATAGAAAAAAATCATGGAAGAAATAAAAAGACTTGGATAATGAAAACAAGTTCAAAAAAAAATTCTTATTGTCTTTGAAATCAAATAATCACTTCCTCAATCGGGGTTCTGAAACTTTTCATCAAATGACCACACTTCAATTTCCAGCGTCATGTCTCTCTATTTTACTAAGTTTCTCCTCTCCTAACCTCATCAGCTATGCCAGTCATATCTTTTTTGCAAAGCCAAATGCCATTTTCCCCAGCAAGGCTAGGGGTAAGCCACACCTTCTCCAAAAACCTTTTTACCATGGCTCTCTAGGACATACAAATCTGTTCCACTCTTTCCAGTCCTCAGCAAAAATCTATGCATGATGCCATGCTAGAATATTATCTTGCAAGTGTGATCAAGTTATTTCAAGTAGGGATGATTTGTTTCCCAAAATAGGCATCAAGTTTGCAGCAAATTTGTCTCAGGAGAAATCTGTTTTCTTTTTTGCCTTCCCAGGGCACTAGTAAATCATATATTCATTCCACTTGCAAATGTTTGTGACTAGATGAATAGATGAATGAATCTACGGATCTCCAAAAGCAGATCGTTTGAAGGTGATAGCGAATAATGTAGGGTCAAAAAGGGAAAAGTAAAGCCAGAGAACATTTACTTTAGAAGAAACCCATTTTTGAAAGACCATAATAATTCCTAATAAGAGGCAGCCTCAAATAAGCCTACTGAGCCAGTTATTGAGTTGCAGGGAAGTAGTTCCTGCACAATCCAGGTACCGGTATTGTTCCCTGGCTTCTGACAGAGATGTGCCTCTCATCACAATTGACCAAATCAATTGTTTTCTTTCATTAATGTTTTTGCTTAACTTGTATAAACCTTACGTGTTTTTATAGAAAAATTGGATAATTCATATTTTAATAATAAAATAATTAAAATCACATAGAGTGCTACCACTTAGCGGTAACCACTGTGAACTCTTTTTAATAACCTTCCATTCTTTTGCATGTGCATTTTTATACATAAAAAGAGTTTCTATTGTATATACTATTTTATAAATTTTTACCTAACTTATCATGAACCTCATTTTAATGGCCATATAGCAGTCTATCATATTAATATAATATAGTTTCTAAGTCTTTTTTTCTATTGTTGCACCTCAGTCATTTTACACTTCCATTGTTATAAACTCTCTTCAATGAGTACCCTCAAGATAAATCATTTTGTTTATGTCCAATTGATCCTGTAAGATAGATGCCTCTAAATTAAAGGATATGGATATTTTTAAGGACACATTATTGTTGAGTAGGTCTTTTATCTCCTTTCACATTTCTGCTTCACCCACAGGAAAGACTAAACACACCCCAAGCTTCTACATTTAGGGAAGTGTTGGGGCAGATACATCTGAATTTTCTAGATCCCATTCTCTATCCTATTCTAGGAGAGAGTGGCTGATTGAAGTGGCCACAGAGCACATTAGCAGGGCTTCTGTTCATAAGTAGTTAAGGTCTTTAATTTAAAAGTTGGATCTACGTGCATCCTGGCCTCCTGCCTTGTCTTACACATTCAGGGTTCTGTATTTCAGTCTGACCTGACTTGAAGGATAGCCTTCCATCTAGCTTTCTCCAGACTAGCCATACTCCTAGCATTCTTTGTTCTGGTTGTGACTGAGTACATGGGTAAGTTGAAAGCACAAATCTGTTTCTTGGCTCCAAGTTCTTGTGGTTGGGTGGGTAAGCCAACTCACATTCAAAGATTAGAGAATAGGAGATAAGAAGTCTTACCTAAGACTCCTGGCCTATTCTCAGCCTGGTTCCAGTGTGTCAGTGTTTACATAGGACGATGGAAGCAGGAAGAATATTAAGCAATGGCCAATATTAAACAGACCAGCACTTTATTTTTACTTTTTCATCATATCTTTTGTGCATCCTCTCTTATCAGTTCGTGAAACCTAGAGGATGGATGAATTTTACGTGTGTGTGTGTGTGCATGTACACACACACAGCTACTTCCTTCAAAAAGGGCTGTGAACATGAAAATGACTCACAGGATATTATCAAGTGCATTTGTCATATTTTGATAGGAAATGTTTTAATGTCCATGCAGTAGTGGTGGTCAAATCTATCAAATGTTTTATTTATGGTTCCAGCCCTGACATCTTACTTGGAAAGGTTTTTCTCAGCCTAAATTTAAATTTAAATCCATGTATTTTTCCTCCAGGTAGGTTTTTGGTTTCATTTTGGGTTTTGAAATAATTTGACTCATTACTTTGGTTTGAGGTATGAAACAGGGAATCTCAGTTGATTTTCTCCCCCAAAGGTTAATAAATTGTATTTTATTATGTGATTATTTTTCCACATATATACTTAGATACCTTCCTGGACTCTCTCAATCCTTTTTTGGTTTTTTGATCTGCCTATTATTCTTATTATTTGAGCAGATCAAGAGCATTCTGCTGTTATTAGCAATACTAACAAGTAAATATGTGGAAAAATAATATTAAATATTAGATTGGGACAAAAATTTAAGGGAAAAGTATTATTCTGCATAAAATGGTGAATTAGGGTTTTGCAAAGTTTTTGGGAAGAGTTTAATATAACTAACGCAAAGATAAAGGAGAGTTGGAGAAGCAAGCAAACTTCAGGAAAGCTCATGCATTTGCTTCTCCGGAAAAGGGTCCCTTGGTGGAAGACTTGACTGCTCATTGCCAAGAATGGCTATATTCCTCTCATAGAGACACATACACCAGCCTCTCAGAGCCTGAACTTGATGAACCATTTGAATTTTACTTGCTCCCTTTGCTCTGATTTGCTCCTCAACAATTAAATCGCCAAATAAAAGCTGGCTTCTTACTTACCTTACCTACAGGGAGAGAAGATAGTTGCCTGAGGATGCCTGGCCTATTGGCAGTTAGAAATCTTGTAAATTCTTAAACTGTATCCTCCTGTCAGCCTGTTTATGCTGGTGTCACTGAGATTTGTGTCTATGCATACAGAAGAAGCACAATAATTCTAGCATAGTTTTTCTCTGAGCACAGCTAACAGCATTTATGTAAGAATCAGACATCAGCTTTTGTCTCAAGTGAACCAAACAATTTAGATACCTAAAAGCACAATTTCTCTACACATCTGTAGATTAGAATTTTCACTTTTTTTTTTTTTTTTTTTTTTTTGCATTTTAAAGGTGAAAAGGACAGGATATCTAGGACCTGAATTTAATAATGCCAAATTATTTTAAAGAAGATTTAAGGTACAAGCTTATATATATTTATTATTTATCTCTAAGAAAGCATACTTGTTAGAAATGTATTAACCTCTCTTAGAAAGAAATTCCAAGAAAACTTATGTGATTATGACCATAGGCATTGCAGCAACCACAAGAGTGCCCCACATTTAAGTAAAAATGAGTGGACCACTCAGACAAAGAAAAATTGGAGTCGATATGTGGAAAATTCTGTTTAATTTGTTTTCCAAATCTTGAAAACCCAACAAGTGAATTTAATTGCTTAGCAGTTCTCCACCCATCAAGTGGGAGGAAGTGAGAAAAAAGGAAATTTATTGCAAATCTGTTCCTTTTCTTCTTGAAACAATCTAGTTTAAAGTGATGGCTCAATGAGCACTTGACTTCTCTCAAATACTTTTCTCAAGTTTATACTTTGCTAAGTTTATCCTCTTACTTCTTGATTTTTCAGCTCTAGGCATTACCTACAGACTCTCTTCTCTGGCAGATGAGAATTTTACACTTTCATTTACCCTGGTTCCCACCATACACTTTGCCTCATGTCAATATATCAAAATAAACATTGATACTCAACATTTAATTATTGTGACTAAGTAAATTCTGTCTACTGCCAAGCCAATTGTGCAATTTATTCTGCTAAAGACCATGTTGTTGTTTTTTGTTTTAATAGGAATTACCTCAAATAACATCAGTAACAGTGGAATGATCAGTACAACTCGGAAGTCATATTATGTTATATGACATTTTGCATGATATGTTAATATTTTGAAGTCATCAAGGATAAGTGATTTTACAGGTAAAAGAAAGCCTTAGCAATATATATATGTACATTACAAAACTGCTGAAAATACTATAAAATGCCTTTCTTTAGAGCAAGAAGTTGCTGATTTAGTGACTGCAAGAAATGCTACAACCTCTAATATCTTAAATATTTTGGGAAAATAAGTGCAGAAGACATCTCCTCTGACATTAAAACATTTGTTGATGGAAAAGACCATCCCTGTATCACAGTTTTAATTTTGATGAAATCAGCCACTCACAAAGTAAAGACAAGCTAGATAACCTAAAAGAAAATATTCAAAACCCATCAAATACTTGAAGTCTTAAAGTAACATAATGAATTAAAGTATGAGAAATGCCCAGTCCTCTTAGGAGATATGGAAGCTATGGATGTTTTCATCTTTGGTAGAGTAGCAGGGAGAAGAGGAAATTTCCATAGACACAGCAGGAAGAAAACAGGTGAACTTTTAAGGATTTTTACAGGCTGAGTACAGGCTGGTATAAGAGTTTAGAGACCTTGAGGGTCCTGTAGACAAGCAGAACCTATGCTGCCTGCCAACTTTTTAACACAGGCCTTCGTTGAACTGTCACCGGAAAGATAGCTGGCAAGGAAGGAGAACCGAGACCCTTCCAACGTGCAAGTGCCACCAGTCTGCTGTAGTCTGAGGGCAGAGCAAAGAACTAAGAGAAACCCTCCTGGCCGGGTGCAGTTGCTCACACCTGTAATCCCAGCACTTTGGAAGGCCGAGGCGGGTGGATCACGAGGTCAAGAGATCAAGACCATCCCCGCCAACATGGTGAAACCCCATCTCTACTAAAAATACAAAAATTAGCTGGGAGGTGGCGGGTTCCTGTAGTCCCAGCTACTCGGGAGGCTGAAGCAGGAGAACCACTTGAACCCGGGAGGCAGGGATTGCAATGAGCCGAGATCATGCCACTGCACTCCAACCTGGGTGACAGCGAGATTCCATCTCAAGAAAAAAAAAAAAAAAAAAAAGGAGAACCCCTCCCATATTCCAGGCCTTATGCTGAATATCAGACAGCAGCACTCTATGACTGGGGATGAGGCAGGACCCTTCTGAGGCATACGCATATGGGGCCTGCCTAAGTGTGATGGCAGGAAGGAGAACTGAGAAGAACTTCACAGGAACTACAAGCTTTACCTTGATCCTAAGTGATAGGAGTCAGCCATCAAAAGAGGACCAGAAGAACTGAGAGAAACTGCCCACATAGGTGCAGAGGTACTGAGATAAGGAAAAAAATACTGAGGGAATCCCTTACAGGCAACCAGGCTGACACTGCAGACCAGGCAATAGCTTTCTACCACCTGAAGAGTACAGAAATGGACTGTAACATATAAAACTGAATGGCTTTAAACAAGGATACCAAAGCAATTCAGCGGAGAAATCAAAATCTTTTCAACAGATAGTGCTTAGAGAATTGTATATTCAAATAGGAAAAAAAAATACATCATAAATGAAAAGTAATGTGGATTACTTTTGAATCCACATGAAAAGAGATGGATTATAGACTTAGAATTAAAGCTAAAACTGTAAAACTTCTAGAACAACTGTCCTCAACCTTTTTGCCACTAGGGAGTGGTTTTGTGGAAGACTATTTTTCCACAGATGTTGGGGCCAGGTGGCAGGGAATGGGTGGTGCACGTAACCTAGATCCCTTGCATACACAGTTCACAATAGGGTTCATGACCTTTGAGAATCTAATGCTGAGGCTTATCTGACAGAAGGTGGAGCTCAGGCACTAATCCAAGTGATGGGGAGTGGCTGTAAATACACATGAAGCTGGGATAACAGGCTTCAGCCACCGAGGCCAAGGTGGGCAGGTCACCTGAGGCCAGGAGTTCAAGACCAGTCTGGCCAACATGGCGAAAACCCGTCTCTACTATAAATACAAAAAAATGAGCCGGCTGTGGTGGTAAGTGCCTGTAATTCCAGCTACTTGGGAGACTGAGGCAGGAGAATCGCTTGAGCTGGGATGGCAGAGGCTGCAGTGAGCCAGGATCTCACCGCTGCACTCCAGCCTGGGCAACAAGGAGTGAAACTCTGTCTCAAAAAACAAACAAACAAACAAACAAACCATGAAGCTTTGCTTGCTCTCCAACTGCTCACCTCCTGCTCTGTGGTCTGGTTCCTAACAGGCCCCGGTCTAGTACCAGAGCAAGTTGGGGACCCCTTTTCTGGAAGATAACATAGGAGAATCTTCACTATGTTGGTTTAGGCAAAGATTTCTTAGAGTAGAGTCACATGACATTAACCAGAAAAGAAAATCATTGATAAACTGAACTTCATCAAAACTAAAACTTCCACTCACAAAATTTCACCATTAAGAAAGGAAATAGGCAAGGCTGCAACTGGAGAAAATATCATTAATATCTGACTATTACAACTCAGTAATAAAAAGACAAACAACCCAGTGGGTAAAGACTTGACAGGTATTGAGAAGATACACAAATGGCCAATTCACATATTAAAAGGTGCTGAACATCATTATCCATCAGAAAAATGCAAATCAAAACCATTGCAAGAACCTACTGTACACCATCTAGAATGGTTACAATGACAAAGATTTATAACACCAAGTGTTGGAAGATATATGGAGCAATTAGAATTTTTATTCATTGATTTGGGGTGCATCAAATAGTAGAACAACTTTGGGAAAGATTTTGGCAATTTCTTGTGAAGTTAAGCATATACTTACCATACAACTCAGCAATTTTCATTTTAGATACAATGACTTTTAAGATTTATTTTATTCTTTTTTTTTAACTTTTAGGTTCAGGAGCACATGCATAGGTTTGTAATATAGGTAAACTCGTGTCACGGGGCTTTGTTGTACAGATTATTTCATCATCCAGGTACTAAGCTTAGTACCTTGTTTTTTCTGATCCTCTCCCTCCTCCTGCTCTTCATCCTCAAATAGGCCCCAATGTCTGTTGTTCTCATCTTCGTGTCCATATATCCTCATCGTTTAGTTCCCACTTATAAGTGGGAACGTGCAGTATTTGGTTTCTTGTTCCTGTGCTAGTTTGCTAAGGATGATGGTCTCCAGCTTCATCCATGTTCTTACAAAGGATATTATCTCATTCTTTTTTATGGCTGCATAGTATTCCATGGCATATATGCACCACATTTTCTTTATCTAGTCTATGATTAATGGGCATTTAGTTAATTTCATGTTTCTCATATTGTGAGTAGTGCTGCAATGAACATACACATGCATGTGTCTTTATGGAAGAACAATTTAAAGAAAAGTTCAATATCACTGATTATTAGATCAAAACCACAATAAGATGCCATCTCACACCAGTCTGAATGACTATTGCCAAAAAGTCAGAAAAACAGCAGATGCTGGCAAGGTTGAGAAGGAAAGGGAATGCTTATACATATAAACTATGTAAATTAGTTCAACATTGTGGAAAGTAGTGTGGCGGTTCCTCCAAGAGTTAAAAGCAGAACTACCATTTGACCCAGCATTCCCATTACTGGGCATACAGAAACAATGATTTTTTATGGCAACTTTATTTACAATAACCCCAAATTAGTGACATCTCAGGTGTTCACCGACAAGAGAACAGACTAACAAAATGTGATATAGTCATACAATTAAATACTCATCAGTAATAAAAAGAAAAACATAAAAGTGGGTGAATTTGAAATTTCCTATTAGAAAACTCACCAAAACCACTATGCTAAGTGAAAGTAAATAGAACCAACGAACTACTTATATAATATTCCATTTCTACGAATTTCTAGAATAAGCATAACACATCTAGGATGTTTGCTTTAGGTGGACTTTTAACTGAGAAAGGGTATGAGGAAAATTTCTGTGGTGATAGAAATATTCTGGCCCGGGTGCAGTGGCTCACGCCTGTAATCCAAGCACTTTGGGAGGCTGAAGTGGGCAGATCACTTGAGGTCAGGAGTTCAACACCAACCTGGCCAACATGGTGAAACCCCGTCTCTACTAAAAGTACAAAAATTAACTGGGCGTGGTGGTGGGCGCCTATAATCCCAGCTACTAGGGAGGCTGAAGCAGGAGAGTTGCTTGAACCTGAGAGGTGGAGGTTGCAGTGAACAGAGATTGCACCACTGCACTCCAGCCTGGGCCACAGAGTGAAACTCTGTCTCGAAAAAAAAAAAAAAAAAAAAAATTCTGAAAAATGATAGAGATCAAGATTATACTAATGTATGTATTTGTTAAAATTTTTGGCATATACACTTTAGATTTCCGTATTTCACAGTATGTAAATTATATTCAACAAAAATATGTTTTAAAGTTTTCTAGTTTTATTTTTTATCAAATAGTCATGACCTGACATGTTTCCCCCTCCATGGCATTAGCTTAATGTAGCCAGATTTCAGTTATCTTTGAAAGAATTTTTAAAGAATCTCTTTTTTTCCACCAAAGACTTGGGAGATTTAAATAATTCATGTTTTCAGTTATGATCCCTAAATTTAAATTGAACTAAGCAAACTCAGTGAATGCAGTTCATTCACTAGCAGGTGTAAAGCAGTAAAGCAGCTGTTTAGCAGGGAAGTGTCTGAACATTACAAGAAGCCTGACTAATAGATTCATTATCACAGTGGAGCATGATTTTACAGTACTGTGAATGTGTTAAACTGGTTAAGTCAGGGGACTTAAACTCTGTTTTGTTATGGTGCCTTAAACAATGAGAATATTCCAAAATATTTAGTCAATATATAATTATTATGAACTCACAGAGACATAACCCTACTCAGAGGTGCTTTCCAAACACCCTAGAATATTGAGACTAATTTGTTAACATACATATTCAATGTCTTTTATATAAATGAGCATTGACCTTGGAAGTTCTTAGAACTAGGCTTTTACTTAAGTGATATGCTTTTTGCATAAAACTTTCAGAGCTAATTTTAAACTTTAAATGAAAGAATAATTTTTACAGGTTTTTAAAGTATTGGTTTATTCTTTATTCAGAAATACTTCCAAATTACATTATTTTTAAAATTAACCCAAAAGTTGATGATTTACTACCACTGAGAAATTTAAGAACTCCATTTGTAAGCCCTTATATTTTTCAAACAACTACATCTTTAATTTAGTTGAAAAATATTAAAGGAGAACTTTCAAAGTAACTAACAGTATAATGGGTGCAGGAAGATAATGTGAAAAATATGCAACTTCTGCTCACTCCCATAGATTTCTTTCTGACTATAGGACCCCGAGCTTTCTTCTCTTATAGCATTTACTTTAGAAAACTATTAATGACACATTCTTTCTCTGCCACTTTGGAATGAATGTAAATCTCCTTAAAAGCCTATCGCTAGGTTTACAACCCAGGGCATGTCTTCCTTAAGGACCTTGGAGTCATTTCTTTGAAGTGTAATCATCCAAGAAAATAGCACCCCTTTTTCTCAGCCTCCATGGTAAGGTAGAAACTTAATGTCAGTGGCTCCTTGCTCCAAGTTGTAAAACTACCACCTGCCCTGAAGATAGGAGAAAGCTTACTTTCTCTTTGGGTTAGGCCAATTAGCAAACACAGATGACATACAATTCCCCCCACTCCAGCTCTTAAAAACTTTCTGACCTTTTGTTTCCGTGGATTTGAGTTTAGTCTCTTTTCCCTCTTGCAATTGTCTTGAATAAATGATAATCTGATTACTCTTAAACAGTCTTCAACAAATAGAATTTATTAAAGCATATTTTGCTTTGTCCAGTGTAATTTTTTACAATGACAACCTTTTGGACAATGGTTTTATAAGTAAGAGGGAGGGGCACTGGGTGCAGATGATTAATTATGAATCTATTGCTATAATGCGGGCACAGCTATTGGGAATAAATTAAGAACTTCGTGTAGGAAGAGGCAGAACTAAGAAATATCAAGAAGGTAGAATCTATGGGACTTGGTGACCACGGATTTTTAAAAATAAGATTGTAGAGTGTTATTTAGGTTTTTGGCAAGGATCAAGCCTTTTGACTGAATGAATTGTGGTAAATCTCCTGATAAAGTGAATAAAAAATTATTGAATGAAACAGAGGTAAGCATATTTTTCTTATTCCAACTTTCTGGGTTGATGTTTGAAGATCCCTACAAACTACATACCTCAAGCAAGGAAAAGAATGTAGTAGTAAGTAATGTTGGCAGACCTCATCTTGAGATAAATGGAAGTCCTCTCACATAGTTCTTTCTTTCAGTACCCACCATGAATTCTTGTAAATATACTACTGGTTGCTGAGGAGTATTAGGGGATAAGCACCTTGCACGTGACCTCCATATTGATCAAGGCAATCTCAACACTTTTATTATACGATTAAACTTAATTCTGGAACCAAGAGTCCATTTTAGAGATATTGGCAAATAATAGCATTGAACGAATTCATATTTTCTGCATTTTTTCAACCAGAACATAAAGCTCTCTTGTTTCCAAGGCCATTCTCTTTTTTTTCAACAGACAGTGTCACAGTCGATTGCTGTGCTCTTGTACCGGCATATAAAATCTAAAGCAGCTATCCAAGGGTGCATTAAATATAAAATGGCTGAGTCATTCTGTCTTACACAGAAACATATGGGAATCTTTGCTTCCTAATAAAGAAAACAATGGGGGTGTAGGCAGCCACCACGGGATTAATCTGAATCACAAAGCTTCCAGACTCACCAAACAGCTTGAAATGTGCAACAGTTTTAGGTTGTTAACTTTCAAATATAATGAAATTTTGGAAGGGCAATTTTATTTCACAAAAATTTTCAATAAACTCCACTCCTCATTGACCCCCAAAAGCCCATATGAGCTCCGCAGGTTAATATTGAGTTTCCTTTGATCACTCTTACCAATTATGTTCAGTACACATTTTCTTTCCCTGAATGATCATCTTGTTTACTTCCATATTTTAGCCATCTCCCATCCCCCAAAGAAATTCAAAATGAATTAAGTTTCATGAAAATGAATGGAATGAATTGATCTCATCTTCCCATCTGAATCTTATAGGAGTCAATCTGATGTGGATGAGGTCTTTTTGGCTCTCTCAATCACTAAACTAACATGAAGAATAAGGGAAGAAGTACAAGAACAGAGAATAAGTTCTTTGGAACTGGGATGGTTTTTAGATTCCAGAAGTTCTGTCTTTGCCTTAGGGACGACTAAAAGGAGTGTCTTCATATTCCTTGGGACTGGATTTGAGCAGTTTCAGGATGACCTACCCTATTCCAACTTGAGAAAGCAGAGGGGAGAGAAAAAAGTTTTGTCCTTTAAGATGTAAACTTATAGAAGCTTATTCTCTAAGAATTTATGCAAGTTCCATATTAAAATCATGGGTTAGAGAATGGAGCTGTCTTAACCATGTATACCCTCCTTCCTCTGCTTTCCACCTGTCCTCTCTCCCTTTTTCTTTCCCTCCCTCCGTCCCTCCCCTCTCCTTCCCTCCCTTCCTTCCTTCTTTCCTTTCTTCCTCCTTCCCTCCCTCCCTCCCTCCTTTCCTTTTGTCTATTAGTCCTTCTGTCTGTGCTTCCTTCCTGAGTGGTTAGAGAACATTAAGGTGTCCTTCTTTCACTTGATGATGCTCAGCAAATCATTGAGGCCTTTAGAACAGTTTCAAGCTAATAATCCAAAAATTCAGTTTCTCACTAAAACCAAGATAAACCTCAACCCTTTAAGGCTTCTAGTAGAAATCCCCATCTTTGAAAGTCTAGACATAAATCACATTGATGGCATTATTTACTATGTTCTAGTTCTGAAGTATTGAGAAGTAGTTTATTTTTATGTCAGTTGTCATATAACCAGTGCCCTCTAATGAAATAGAAAATTCTTCTTTATTCACTGTTCAGTATCATAATTCAAAATAACAGGACCCCAAATAACTGGGGCTCAGGAACATATTTAAGTAGAAAGAAGGTGCAAATCTAAGTTGGAGAGTGGAAAACATTGGCTAAAACTGAAATGGTCACAAAACACTATTTAATTATCATGAGTACTTAGGAATGAACTAAAAGCAGACAGTTTTATTTTCCCTGAGAACATATACCCTCCATTCTACACACGCATCAACCACTTGCATTTTTCAGGTTATCCACACCAGTCCTTGATGGAATAACAGCGTGGTTCAGTTCTGTTTGTGAAAATTCAACGGATGGCAGCACGAGAAGTTCATGCCATAAATAATGGAAGAAAGAGAGAGAGAGAGAGAAAAAAAAAAAAAAAACTCTGCAGATAATAGACTTTCCTGGCCTGAGTCTGATGCATATTGCTGACCTAACAAATAGTTTTATTTTATGCTACTGAGGTGACTATCCAGTTACCAAAAGTATGCTTCTCTCTTAACTTCAGGCAGGTAAATGCCACGGCACCCTCTTGATGTAGGACATATAAATGGTTAGTCTCTTGTGAATGACCTTAAGGAAATAAAATACATTAGCTTGGTGCAAAAGCAATTGTGGTTTTTGCCAAAAACCACATTTACTTCTACATCAACCTAATATATATTGCACAGCTTTCCTGGGCAGGTTAAGCCATCAAGAGAGCAAACAGATTGATCTAATAGTTACTGGATTTTAGCAAAGTGTTAGTCCATCTGCTTGATGGTCAGACATGCCTGTTCTGGAGTGTAGAATAAAATGCCTTATGTCTAAATTAATACTATGATAAGATACTTTAATAGTTTGTACTATAAACTAATCATGAATCAACGTTTAATAACATGTGCATCTCAAGTTATTAAGGTTATTAAGTTATTAAGTTGCTATAAGAAACTTAAAAATTACCAGAGCATCTTTTGTCAGAAATTTTTGCTTTTAAAAAGTGCAGAAAATTCCAATAAATTGTAAATTCTAAGAAGAGGACTAATACTTAGACTTACTGAGTTTCATTCACATTTGATTCCATGTATGTAAGTCATATTTTTCTGGGAAGGGCAATGAAATAAGGAGAGATATAAACTAACCAGTAGTTTCAAGATAGCATTTATATATTTGAACTCCTATAAGGCTGTGACTGTTTCATTTTTAGGCAAAGTATGTTATGTTAAAAAAAATTAAATTCCAAATATAGAGGGCCCAATCATGGCTAAAAACTTGAAAGGACTACTACTCTAACACTAATAGCCCTATTATTACCAATGTAGATTTTTCAGTTATTACTATGTATAGGGAATGCAATGTTTTCTGTTTAAAAATGTATGCGTCTTTAAATGAGCATTTTAAAGTCATGCTCTAAATATTACCAAGATTTTCTAATTCGAGAATCTTTAAGAAAGTCTTGTGGGTCAAAAGGGAGATTATGAAAATGTTTCAAGGTACTAGCAATGTTGGTAAGGGAAGAAGTGAATGGGTAAACAAGCATGAAATGCAAACTAGAGCAGTAACTCCACCTATGAGGCAGAAAAGAAACTTAAAAAGCAAACAAAAGGTGGTTTGTTTACAGTAAAAATAAAATAGAAAATTGTGCTACTCTAAATAGGAAGTCACCGTGGTTTTTCACCTGTAAAAACGTAGACATGTTACATGGTGAGGATGTTTTTCTCCTGATGCTGTGCATCAAAACAGAAGGGAAAGTATGAATGAAAAAGCATATGGAATAGGAGGCATAGTTCTTTTGCACACTATCTAAAAGGACTGAAATAGATACAATAGGGTATCTTTAATTTTCCCCTTGTCTCCTTTTGTTTTTAATTTTCTCTTTTTTTCCCCTTGTTTTTATGTTTTGTTTTGTTTATTTGCTACCTTCATATACGCCCCCTCCCCCCACCTCCAGACACAGACACACACATTTTGTTTAACCAACAAACCACAGGGTTTGCAAGAACCGTTCTTGGTAAGTACTGTTTTGACAGGAATGGGGGCAGAATTGCACAAACAATCCTGAGTGAGAGGCACAAACAACAACAACAACAACAACAAAAACAGAAAACACCTTCAACTGTGAGTTTCGCAGCAGTCAAAGATAAAAACTGCCACTTGAGTCAAAACTCTCCTCACCTTCTAAAACTCCAACCTGCCTCCATTCAGAGAAGTATCTGTCTTCAGGGACTCCCGGATGCTTATCAGCTGAATACAGCCTTTAACCTTTGTTTGGGTCATGCACACTGCCGTTTTAAACAACTATTAATATCTACAGAGTAGATATTTGTGTCACTGATCAATGTAATTCAATGAAAAATTATGAAGACAGTACCTGAAAGGACTGTAATTATGGGACTGCTCTGAAGTAACCAAGAAATGTGTAACGATACATATGCTTTTAAAACTTTTGATAACACACTAAAAGATATAGGGGGTGTGGTTTTTCTCAAGTACAGGGGTATAAGTTAAATAAATGAGCTCTCTAATTGTCAAATAAGCACATCCTAATAATCTTGTTTGTCCTAATTTAAACAGTACTAAATATATGTTTTTATTTTTGTAAAGGAAATCCTTACTGAGTGAAATAAAATGCAGTATTATTTTCTAATCAGGTAAACATTCCTAGGGGAGCCTCACCCAGCTAAGACAGTGCTGTTGAACATCTACACATAACTCTGTGTAGAGGCAATAACCTGGCAATACATAGAAGCCATGATGAAACCACACTTACATTTTCTCCACTGTGGCTTGGGTAGAAAATTTTCTAGATCATTTCATTACCAAATTCGTTTAAGTTTTTAAAAAGTATATGTAGTTGCTTAAAATCGTAACACTATGATACTGGCACATTTGTACTCTTGCAGCCTTCACTTCCAGGGCTAGATGAAGCTCTAAAGAGATTGTGAAGAGCTTGGACACATGTAGGGTAAATATTTCATTAGAAATAAATCCTCTACTCCTGAAAAGAAAATGTGTCTGTATACTTTGCATACTTAGATCTATTTCTAATCAGTTTAATTGACATTATTTAGAGAAATAAAAAATTACATGATACATTGAGATGTACATACTTAGGAATTCATTTAGAAAGTAGCTGTGATAATGAGGTTTTTCTATGCATTTGGTTGTAAGTCAGCATTGATTAAGCAATTCCAAATGGCTACTTACAATTAAGGATTCCAACTTGGCAATACTCTAAGAGGCCCTGAGGAGTAAATGGGAAATGAAAGAACATCCAAATGAAATGTACTTTATTAAGGTATGGATTTTTTTCAATTTGCAGGTTTATACTTCATTTGTTTTAGAAAATTAAAGTTTTCATCAATTTAGGCAAGATAAGATAATGAACTACAGTGAACTAATAGAGATATATTTGTCATTCACTATAGATTTTGGAAAATATTGGACTTTTTTACTCTAGGCACTTGTTCAACAATGGAAGGATTAAATATATTGACATATGGATTCCAGATTTCTTTTTGTTTTAGTTGACATTTATGTATATAATTATAATAAGCATAATTATAATTTCCCCCAAATGAGAGTTATTTCTCATGTGAAATCCATAAGAGGTAGTTGAATTTTGAGATGGCCTCCTAGGGATGACTCAGTCAGGCTCCTTCTGTCTTACTGCTTTACTATCTTTAGCATTTGGCTTCCAAGGTGTTCCCCGGATGCTTCAAGATGGCAGAAGGGGAAGGAGCACAAGAGGTTTTTAGGTGCCAAGCTTGGAAGAGGTGTATACAATTTCCTTTCACATTCTCTTGGCTAGAAATCATTTCATAGCAACATTTAACTGCAAGGGATCTAGAAAATGTCATCTATCTGTGTTCCCAGGAATAAGAGAAAACAGGTTAATTGAACAGCAAGCGAGTCTCTGACATATCCTTAGATTTAGCGAAGATAAATTTTCTACTTGACTTAAGATGAAGTATTATTACAGAAATGGTGCCATATAGACATGAAATGTCAACAAGGACAAAGAATACTTGAGAGGGAAGAGAACACGATACTGGAATCAGAAAAACGGAGATTTAGTTTCAGATCTGCAATGTATGGGCTACAGCATCTCTCCAGATCTAAACTGTCAAATGGAAATAATACATTATTGTTACTATGCTCTACATAATTGTTGTAAGAAGAGAATATATATGAAGGAACACGGTTAAAAAAAAAAAAAACTCCCAAAACATTTACCTACTTTTTAAAACCTGTCAATAATCCACATTGCCAATAAGAAATCTTTTGCTAAGAAATATTATGCCACATGCTTAAAACTTTTCCTTGGTTATATATATTATAGCCTATAGACTCTAATTTCTATAATTCTATATAATTAATTCCAAATTCTTTAGCATAGTATATGAGGTTCTATAACATAATTAGATAAATGTGTTTATCTAAGGAAATTTTCTTCAGTTTGATATATTTATTTCCTCTATTTTTTGCTGTTTTTTCTTCTGTAATATTTATTAGTTGGATATTGGTAAAACATGTTCTCTGTCTCTAAAGTTCTTTTTCATACATATAATATTGTGTATTGAACTTTTCCCTCTATTTCTCCAGAATGTCTGACTTTTTCTAGCTAATCTAGTGTTTCCTAGCTCTTCTATTAACATTTGAATTTTAACAGTTACATTTTTTTGAGACAGAGCCTCCTCTGTTGCCCAGGCCGGAGTGCAGTGGCAAGATCTCGGCTCACTGCAATCTCTGACTCCTGCATTCACGTTATTCTCATGTATCAGCACCCGAGTAGCTGGGATTACAGGCGTGCACCACCAAGCCAGCTAATTTTTGTATTTTTAATAGAGACGGAGTTTCACCATGCTGATCAGGCTGGTCTCAAACTCCCGACCTCAAGTAATCTGCCTGCCTCAGCCTCCTAAAGTGCTGGGATTACAGGAATAAGCCACCACACCCAGCCAGTAATTGTATTTTTTACTTTTATGTACTTTGTTATATCTCCACAGATTTCTCTGAGGATAATAATTAGAGGATTTAAATTCTTTTGCCTTTCCTGTATTACTTAAGGCTTGTTTCTTCTCTTTGTATATCTTGGTCTTCTGATTTATGACACTGTTTTCCTTATATGCCTGGTTATGCTTGGTTATCCTATTGTACTCAAGAATTGTGGGCTAAGTCTATTTTGGGGGTAGCTATTTGGGGCTTTTTTCCCTGTTGTTTGGGTGGTGTAATTCCTTTATTTTGTCTTTCCCTTAAATGAGACGCATCCTTGGGAGACTGTGTGTCTGGTCTTGTCAACTAGTTGACTTCACTTTGGGGTACTTGGAAAATGATTTAACTGTTGACTAGAATTAGAAGAGCTTTATGCTGAAGAGAATTTCATTAATACCAGAAGTCGACACCCACTCAGGCCCATTTATTTATTTGAGGTAAACACTTTGAGGACCAGCAGACTATTTATACAATTATTTTATAGCTAGATTTTCAATTTATTTTTGTTTTGAAACATATGTGATATTAACAAAATCTGGTTAGAATAGCCATCTTAAGAACATCTTCAAAATCTCTTCCTGGGAAACTGAAAACAGTAAAAAAAAATGAGTAAAGAAATAGAAGATCGGAATAACATAACTAATAAGCTGTATCTAATAACTTGCTGTTCCTTCATTCCAGAATGTTCTTCTCTGATTTCCACAGGCACCTTCTCTAAATGCCTTCAGGGCTCTTGTCAACATCTGACGTGAAGGACACTTTTCCTAGCTACCCTACTAAGACTAGCACCACTGTCAGTCTCCGTTTCCTCACACTGCCTTGTTTTTCTTCATAGACATTATTACTAAAAATACATTTTATTTATTTATTTATTGGTAGTCTCCTCCATTAGAATGTCAATTATATTGAGGGCAGATGTATTATCAGTTTTATAGATTATTCTTTCCTTACAGTCCAGGGCAGAGCTTAGCATATAATAGCACTAAATAAATATTTACAGAATAAACAAATACAGAGAAATACAAACTCACCTCCAACCCTGGAAAAAGGAAACTTTTTAAATATACACAATCCTTTTAAGTGTCAGTTACAAAAATTAAGTATTAGGCCAAAAAGTAAATATTTATACTTCCAAAAAACATAAATTACTTAGTTTATAATTAGTAACACAAAATAATATAAATAAAAAATTAGTAAGATGGAAGTGGCCATAAAGGTAAGCAATGACATCTTAAAAAGGAAATCTATTTAATAATTCTTAGGTTAAAAAGAAATTACTATTACTAAATTGCTATTTAAAATTAACTGCATATCAAAACCAGTGGATGTAGCCAAAGTAGTTTTCAGAGAAAAAAAAATCATACACATTAAACATTCACTAGGAAAAAAAACACAAAACTGAGAATAATTTGATTTTATTTTAATTTTAGGAAACTTGAAAAAGAGCAGAAAAATCACCATATTCTTCTGAATAGAAGAGTAGGCCTAATAAAGATAAAAGCAGAGGACTTTCAGGTAAGGTCATAAAAAATTAAGTTGTTCAAGCAAATCTTAACACTGCTTACAATTTAAAAAATGCTGAATACATTATTTTAACAATCTTCTTGAAAAGTATCAAGCACTTGACAACCTAGTAAGCCATTACCAGGACAGTGGAAGGAAAAACAAAGCAGGGATTCCAGAGAAAGAAGTAGACTGAGATGTCATTTAGCCTTAAGAACTTTTGACATTCCAGAAAGAGGAACTTTGTTTTCAGATCTGTGAAAGATAAGAAAGGTGAAACAAATGACAAAACCCAAGGTTTGAACAAGATAAGAGGTGTAATGTACATGCTAGTGGAGACTTTCTCCACCATAAATTCTTACTCAAAACACACACACACACACACACACACACACACAGCAACAGTAGCCAATGGTCACGTTCTGTGGGGTATGGGAAACTTAAGCCTTGAACTTGGTTTGAGATTGTCTTGTGCTAGTAGCACCTTTGGATCACATTGTAACACATATGTAAATCCTCTTTGTATAAAGTCTCCTTTTCCTAGACCTCAAATAATTTTTCCAAATAATTTTTAAGTGCAATGAGTAGCACAAAGTGAGGATATCTCAGCACCCAGAGCACAAGACATCAGCAAGAAGCACTGGGGAAAAAAAGAGAATGGAAAATATTTGTTGCTTATAGAACTGATAACAGATTAAATTCCAGAATATAAGTAATTATGAATCAATTGCTTAAGTTTTTTTTTAAAGGAAGAAAAATAAAAAAAGAATACAAATGAGCCAATCACAACAAAGGATGCCAAACCGCCAAAATAAGCAGGTAAAAAATATGCAACATCCAGAGTAATTATGAAAATTAAAACACAATATATATTTTCATTAGCTTGGGGAAAGTTTTAAAATATTGGTAATAGATTTTTAAAAGTGTTGGAAAAATTTATCATTCTCATACATGTTGGTGATGATGAATATTGGTGTGTTCTTTCCTTTTTTTTTTTTGAGACAGAGTGGCTCTGTTGCCCAGGCTGGAGTGCAGTGGCGCACGACCTCGGCTCACTGCAACCTCCGCCTGCTGGGTTCAAGCAATTCTCCTGCCTCAGCCTCCCAAGTAGATGGAACTGCAGGCATATGCCAACATGTCCAGATAATTTTTTGTATTTTTAGTAGAGACAAGGTTTCACCATGCTGGCCAGGCTGGTCTCGAACTCCTGACCTTGTGATTCAGCCACCTTGGCCTCCCAAAGTGCTGGGATTACAGGCGTGAGACACTGCGCCCGGCCTGGTGTGTTCTTAAGTGCATTTGGTACCGCTTATTAAAATTTAAAATGGATATATGCACATATAGTCTGACTCAGTAACTGATGACAGGCACCCGGCATCTTGCCCAGCTGATTTTTGTATTTTTAGTAGAGATGGGTTTTCACCATGTTGGCCAGGCTGGTCTCCATCTCCTGGCCTCAAGTGTTCCACATGCCTCAGCCTCTAAAAGTGCTGGAATTACTGGCGTGAGTCACTGCGACTGACCTAGCAACTTCATGTTTAAAATTTTATTCTCTATATATTTACACCAAAGTATGCAATTTAATTATATAAATGTTATTAACATTATTGCATATAAAATAGAAAACTAGAAAAATCCAGATGTTCCTCAGTAAGAGAATACTCAAATATATCTGTTCAATAGTATTCTGAGCAACCATTCAGAAAGAGTGAGGTAGACCTGGATGTCTTGATATACAGGAAACCCCAAGCTATTTTACTGTTAGAAAAAAATTGAGGCTCAAAATAGAGACTGGTTGTAATATGATACAAAAATTTGTCTATGATTTTAAGCTATAGCATATGTATTTTTTGTCTGCATAAATACGTAAAAGATGCTAACTGTAATCAACTTTGGAGAGAAGAACCAGGAGTCTGAGGGGGAGAGAAAACTTTCACCTATGGTTTTACATTGCTCTATTTGGTTTTCATTCTTTTAAAAATGTATATATTGAGCATACACACACACACACACACACACACAAACACACACACCCCACACATAAGATTTATTTTATACTCTTTTTAGAGACAGGGTCTTGCTCTGTCACCCAGGCTAGAGTTCAGTGGTGGAAGCATAGCTCATGCAGCCTCAGACTCCTGGGCTCTATTTATCTTCCTCCCTCAGCCTCTCAAGTAGCTGTGATTGCAGATCCACAAGGTACAGCTCAGGCCATTGCTTCAAAAGGTGCAAGCCCCAAGCCTCGGTGGCTTCCATGTGGTGCTGGGCCTGCTGGTGGGCAGAAGTCAAGAGTTGAGGTTTGGGAACCTCTGTCTAGATTTCAGAGGATGTATGGAAATGCCTGTATGTGCAAGCAAAAGTCTACTGCAGGGGCAGAGCCCTCATGGAGAACCTCTGCTAGGGCAGTGCAGAAGGGAAATATGGGGTCAGAGTCCCCACCCAGAGTCCCCACCAGGGCACTGTCTAGTGGAGCTATGAGAAGAGGGCCATTGTCCTCCAGACCTCAGAACAAACAGCTTGCACCATGCACCTGGAAAAGCTGCAGACACCCAACACCAGCCCATGAAAGCAGCCAGAAGTGGCCATAAAGCCACAGGGATGGAGCTGCCCAAGGCTCTGAGAGCCTACCTTTTGCATTAGCGTGACCTGGATGTGAGCCATGGAGTCAAAGGAGATCATTTTGGAACTGTAAGGTTTAATGACTGCCCTATTGGATTTCAGATTTGCATGGGGCTTATAACCCCTCGTTTTGGCCAATTTCTCCCATTTGGAATGGGTGTATTTACCCAAGGCCTGTACTCGCATTCTATCTAGGAAGTAACAAACTTGCTTTTGGTTTTACAGGCTCATAGGTGGAAGAAACCTGCCTTGTCTCAGATGAGACTTTGGACTTGGAGTTTTGAATTAGTGCTTTAATGAGTGAGTTAAGACTTTGGGTTACTGTTGAAAGAGCATGATTGTGTTTTAAATTGTGAGGACATAAGATTTGGGAGGGGCCAGAGGCAGAATGATATGGTTTGGTTGTGTCCCCACCCAAATCTCATCTTGAATCATAGTTCCCATAATCCTCACATGTCGTGGGAGGGACCAGGTGAAAAATAATTTAACTATAGGGGTGGTTAACCTCAAGCTGATCTTGTGATAGTGAGTGAGTTCTAACGAGACCTAATGGTTTTATAAGGGTCTTTTTCCCCTTTTGGTACTTCTCCTTGCAGTCACCATGTGAAGAAGGACATGTTTGCTTCCCCTTCTGGCATGATTGTAAGTTTCCTCAGGCCACCCCAGCCATGTAGGACTGTGAGTCAATTAAACCTGTTTCCTTTATAAATTACCCAGTCTTGGGTATGTCTTTATTAGAAGCAAGAGAACAGACTAATACAGTATTCAAAAAAATGAACAATTGCATAAACACAGCATTTCTTCCATAAGTAAAGTGCTTTTAGAAGGAGCTAAAACTCCTGGAATCCCCAGGGTGCCTCATTTTCAGAGCATCTTGTTTAAAATAGACCATCCGTATTAGAGATGTAAATTGTGTGACAGTTATGATTGGCCACATCTCCCACTCTCTGCAGGTGGTACTTCTTTATCTTTCCTTACTTACAATTGCATCAAGAAATGAGAATATTGCTTGTTTAAGTGAGAGGATGCACACACGTGGGCCAGGGCCCATGGCCGTCAATTTAAGGGCACACTTTCATTTTCAATGTAATTAACTGTCTAATTGAGCATCCAAATTTAGCAGTGCATTAGCATGTGCAATTAATTATGATTTAAAAGCACTCTGCATTAATGGTTTCTTTTCCATTATCTACAAATGTAATTACTGAAGGATGGATTGAGTTTGAAAATCATTTGGGAAAACGTTTTTCTGCATCCCTGGAGCCCAATGCTATAAGAGGTAATAGTGAAATTAGAACACCACACCCAGAATTATAATGCTGAAAAGTGAGCTATTCTGGAGGGAGTGGCTGTAGGAGACAGCTAGATTTGCTGATTTCAATATATAGTAATCTTTTTTCTTGTTTACTGGAATTAATTTAAATTATAGTCACTATATGATTTCACTCAGAACAGATATACACCCTAGACTTACAGAAGTAGATTTTAGAGATAAAACTCACATTTTTAAAAAAAATTCTAAAAGGAGACTGTATTCTTAGTAATTTTCCACAAATTGCAAAATGAATATCTAGTTTAGTCGAAGAGCATTTGCATGCTTTCCTTGATTAAAGAAAATACCTTAAAAGAAAATATAAAGATATGGCCTTAAAATCTGAGGCCAAGTGCGGTGGCCCAAGTCTATAATCATAGCACTTTGGTAGTCTGAGATGGGCAGATTGTTTGAGCTCAGGAGTTTGAGACCAGCCAGGGCACAATGGTGAAACCCCATATCTAACTCCATTTCTTTACAAAAAAATATAAACATTAGCTGGGTGTGGTAGTACATGTCTGTGGTCCCAGCTACTTGGGAGGCTGAGGAGGGAGGATTGCTTGAGCCCAGGAGGTTGAGGCTGTAGTGAACCATGATCAAACCACTGTATTCCAGCCTCCAGCCTGGGGAACAGAGTGAGACTCTGACTCAAACAAACAAACAAACAAACAAACAGATATAAGTAGTAACCAGTAATAATTAACAAAGATTAGACTGAAAACATAGTCATTGGAGGGAAAATGAAAATTTTGAATAAGCAGACTATATCCTTTCCATTGGTTGAAACGTTGAAAAACTACACTATTATTTTCTGAGGAAAAAACATTAAGCATTTTGCCAACCAGAGATTTCAATAAATATAATGCTTGTAGATTTCCTGTAGAAGAAGGAAGTTAACTGTCACTGACTCTAAGCTCTTCTACCCTGTCCACAAGGAGTACAAAGCCACCAAACAATGGCAGGACACCAGCTTGAGTTTATCTCCATAGGCCTGGTGAGTAGAAAGCCTGACTGAGAAGCACTTCAGAAAGGAAGTAAATAAAGCTTAGGAAGATGGTGTGAAAGAAAAACGATCACTTAATTATTATTTTATTAATGTGGTAATTGCTTAAAATAACTGGTTTAAAATAAAGTACATTTATTTTAAACTATTATTTAAAATTATGTATTAAACTATGTATTTCCAAATTAAAAAAAATAAATTGTTTAAAAATAAAACATGGCCTGACATAGTGGCTCATGTCCATAATCCCAGCACTTTGGCAGGCTGAGGTGAGAGGACTGCTAGGAGGTCGAGACCAGCCTGGGCAACATAGAGAGACGCTGTCTCTACAAAAAAACTTAAAATTTAAAAATCAGCTTGGCAAAATGGCAGCCCATTTTAACCACAACCAGAGTTGAAGCGGCTTGAACTCAGGGCACCATGTACCCAGGGTGCATAGCAGGTAGGGTCCTGGGCCCAACCCAGGAAACCATTTTTTCCTCCTAGGCATCTGGGCCTGTGATAGGATGGGCTGCCATGAAGCTCCCTGACATGCCCTGGAGATATTTTCCCCATTGTCTTGGTGGTTAACATTCAGCTCCTCATTACTTGTGCATATTTCTGCAATTGGCTTGAATTTCTCCCCAGAAAATGTGATTTTCTTTTCTATTTCATTGTCAGGCTGCAAATTTTTCAAACTTTTATGCTCTGCCTCTTCTTGAATGTTTTGTCACTTAGAAATTTCTTCTGCCAGATACCCTAAATCATCTCTCTCAAGTTCAAAGTTTAACAGATCTCTAGAGAAAGAGCAAAATGCCACCAGCCTTTTTTTCTAAAGCATAGCAAGAGTCACCTTTATTCCGGTTACCAACAAGTTCCTCATCTCCATCTGAGACCACCTCAGCCTGGACTTTATTGTCCATATCACTATCAGCATTTTGGTCAAAGCCATTCAGCAAATCTCGGGGAAGTTCCAAGTTTTCCCACATCCTCCTGTTTTCTGAGCCTACCAAGTCTCTAGGAAGTTCCAAACTTTCCCACACTTTCCTATCTTCTTCTGAGCCCTCTAAACTGTTTCAACCTCTGCCTGTTACCCAGTTCCAAAGTCACTTCCACATTTTTGGGTATCTTAACAACAGCATCCCACTCTTGGTACCAATTTACTGTATTAGTCTGTTCTCCTGCTGCTAATAAAGACATACCCAAGACTGCATAATTTATAAAGGAAACAGGTTTAATTGAGTCACAGTTCTGCATGGCTGGAGAGGCCTCAGGAAATTTATAGTCATGGCAGAAGGGGAAGCAAATATGTCCTTTTTCACATGGCAGCAGCAAGGAGAAGTGCTCAGCAAAAGCGGGGAAAGTCTTTTATAAGCCATCAGATCTCATGAGAACTCACTCACTCTGAAGAGAACAGCATGAGGGTAACTGCCCCCATGATTAAATTACCTCCCACTCTGTCCTGCCCGGGACATACAGAGATTATAAGAACTACAACTCAAGATGAGATTTGAGTGGGGACAGAGCCAACCCATATGAAAAACACAGGAAACATTTTTGTATGGGCCTTTAACTTCTATAATATTTAATATCTTGAAGCTCTGACACAAGAAACTGGTAGTTAAACTGGGAACATTTTAATTGTTATTATCAACATTATTACTAATAGATACATTGCCTTATATCTATATAGCAATGACAATATTTTAGTGTATATTTGCTTATTTCATCATTCCTATATAGAAATGTAAAATTACCCTCATGTTAGGAGTGAGAAATTATGATTCAGAAAGGTGATGTGATTTGCCCCTGAAAGTCAATAGCAGGAAGAGAGTATAATCTCAATTTTAAAACTCAATCTGGTAGTCTTTCATCAAATCAGGAGTGAGTACTGAAAAAAAATACTCTTTGTGAAATAAGTGAGCCTAAAGTCTCTAGCACTCCAAGATAAATTTTCAAATTTTGTGATTATTTTGTAAATCACATAACAAGCCATCTCAAGAACAAAAGTAGCATGTTAGGCAGAATAATGCCCCTCACCCTAAAGATGCCAATATTCGAATCCCAGAACCTGTAAATATATAAGGCTTCATAGCACAAGGGAGTTAATGGTTGCAGATGGAATTAAAATTGCTAATCAGATTACCTTGAAATAGGACCTGGATTTTATGGGTAAGTCCAGTGTAATTCCAAGAATCCTTAAAAGTGGAAGAGGGGAGATCGTGACCATCCTGGCTAACACGGTGAAACCCTGTCTCTACTAAAAATACAAAAAATTAGCTGGGCATGGTGGCGAGCACCTGTAGTCCCAGCTCCACAGGAGGCGGAGGCAGGAGAATGGCATGAACCTGGGAGGCGGAGCTTGCAGTGAGTCGAGATCGCGCCACTGCACTCCTGCCTGGGCGACAGAGCGAGACTCCGTCTCAAAAAAAAAAAAAAGAAAGAAAGTAGAAGAGGGAAGCAGAAGAGGAGGTCAGAGGAAAATGTAGCTACAGAAAAAAAGGCATAGATGAATGCATCACTGCTGGCTTTGAAGATGGAGAGAGGAAGCTCTGATTGAAGAAGAGTGGGACCTCTAGGAGCTGGAAAAGGCGTGGAAATCATTTATCCCTAGAGCCACCCGAAAGAAACAACCCTGCAAAACACCTTGATTTTGACCCAATGAGATTTGTGTCAGAATCTTGATTTCTAGAAATTATAAGATAACACATTTGTGTTGTTTTAAGCCACTTAGCTTATAGTTAATTATGGCAGCAAATAGGAAACTAATAGAATTGTGTCTAAAATATACCTAGCTGAGCAGCAAACAACTGCTTGTAGAATAAATGAAAGAGGTCTCCTAAATGTTTGTGACTATGCCAGAGTGATATCACCACACATGATGTTTTCCTCTCCACCCATCTCACTTCATTAGATCTCAGAAGTCATTCCTGATCTTTTTCTGGGAGTTTACTCACTTTCACTGAACTTGCTGGTCCAAAGAGATTCACAGGGTCCTTGCTTTTCAAAGACAACTGTTTCTATTTTACAGTTTACCCTAATAAGGCTTGTCAGCCTCTGTCAGTTGAGATCTACTGCATATTAATATAAGCTATGTGGATGGATGACTAACTCTTTTTTGGACATCAGGCTTAGTATTTTGGATTGATTTCTCGCTTATTCTTGAGTGATCCCAAACATAATTTGACATAAAAGTTGCTTGAGGCTATAAGTAAGGTAAAAGAAGCCTGACTTGATTTTAGTTAGATTGATTCTCACCTTGAAATTTTACTAGAGGGTATCCAGACAACCGTTGTTGGAGTAATACTTGGACAATGATAGAATTTCATTGATTCCAAGACAGTTAGATCTCCAAATTTTAACAAATTGGAAATCAGCATTTGTCATAGAACCAATGACATTTTACAATCATTCCCAACCAGCTGGGTATCCACAACTTGATCATAACTGTACTTATTTGTTATCACTTCCATTAACTTACGGATACGTACATTGTACCTATTATGCAGGTAAAATCGAATTGGCCTTTGGGAGGCTGAGACAGGTGGATTACTTGAGCCCAGGAGTTTCAAGAGCAGCCTGAGCAACATGGTGAAACCCCATCTCTACTAAAAATACAGAAATTAGCCCAGCATGGTGGTGTGTGCTTGTAGTCCCAGTTACTTAAGAGACAGAGGTGGGAGGATGGTTTGAGCCTGGAAAGTCAAGGCTGCATCAAGCCTGCAGTGAGTCATGGTCTCACCACTGCACTCCAGCCTGGGCAACAGAGTGAGACCCTACCTCAAAATAAAAACAAAAAACAGATAAAAGAAAAGAAGAAGAAAGAAAAAAATATAATTAGCTATTGAATGAAAAGTTGATGTGTAAGGAAGAGGGAACAGAAACAGTCAGTAAGGCAGGGCATAAATTTGCTCTTAGAAAAGCAAGTATTTATTGCTGGAGGAATAACTAAAATTAATATTCTTCCTCCTCCTCTTCTCCCCTCTCCTCCTCTTCTTCCTTCTCTTCCTTGTCTTCATTCTCCTTCTCCTCCTCCTCCTTTATTTATTTATTTATTTTTTTGGCAAAGCAAAGGCCAAAGGTTTAAGAAAGAAAATAGTGTCAAGTATATAATGAAGCTGGATTATGTTTTGTTACTGGGCCATGTGAAAAGGATTTCCTATTAGACTCTAAGCAATGTAACTGAAGGCAAGAGAAATTGACAAGTTCCTCATAGTAGGTAGAAGAAATTTCAAAGGAAGAAGAGGCTAGTGTGACTGATTCATAAATCATGTAGGGCATTCATTGAAGCATTAACTCATAATTTAATCAGCAACATTATTTCTTTCTTAATAATATAATCATTAACATCTCAAATTGGATTTAAAAAAAGCAAAAAGGAGGGAAATGGAGAAGTAAGATGGATGATTTAGTTTATCTATTTCTCCTAAGGCACCATACAATGGCAACTTAGTATAATAGAATATGGATACATCTGAAATCTTTACAAATTAGTTTTGATTCCTCAACTTTATTACAGAATAACTATAGCAATGTAACTTTTCTGAATCTGTTTATTTTGATCTATAAAATGGGATAATGATATTTACTTGTAGTTTTGATGTAAGGATTAAATTAGACCTTGTCATCTGCTTCTCTTTCCCTAGAACCAATAGTAATTTTCATGGGTCAGTTGTGAGAGATCTTGCAAGGAATTTGGAATCAAAAGACAGAAATTGATTTGTGGCTCTGCCACTCACATGTGACCTTATACTTGTTAGCCAAATTTCTAGTGCCTCTAGTAGACAGCCTCCAAGATAACCCTCAATGAGCCCTTGGGTCATCCCTATCCTCATTGGACAAGGTTTCACCTTTGTGACCAATAGTGCATGGTAGAAATGATGTTATGACACTTGTGAGATGAGGTGATAAAGACAGGCTTCTGTTATAGGCATGTATTCCTTCTCTCTTATTCACTTTAGGGGAAGCCAGCTGCTTTGTGTTGAAGATACTCAGGCAACCCTGTGGAGAGGCCTATATGGCAAGAAACTGAGACTTTCACACAACAGTCAAGGAAATGAGGACTCCAGCCAATAGCCATTGGAGTGAGTCTTCTCAGAAGCAAAGAATGAAATTCCAATCAATGCTTTACATGATGATGCAGCCCCAAGTGTTCAAAATCTTATGAGCAACCCTAAGCAGAAACCATCCAGCTATGTCTCTCTGGGATTCCTGACACTGAGAAGTTGTAAAATACACTGTAATAAACATTTCTTACACAGTAATAATAGTAAAATTTCTTGTACAGTAATAAATAATATAGTCTCATCTCTAAAAACTGAGAATAGTGATTCATTCACAGAGTCTTGGAGTGTTCAAAAGAGAACAAATCACAAACTATGAAGTATCAGTACAAATGCTAATTACTGAATTTATTTTACAAGTCCATTTACCACCTTCAGGTAACCTGGGTGCTCTCAGATTTCCTCTTAATTTCCCTTATTTCCCCTTAATAAATCACCAAGGGGTATTGTGTCAGTGGTCCACCAGGCCACCCTTAAGTTCAATGATTTTTGAGGATGACTCACAGAACTCAGAAAAACTGTTATACTCACGGTTATGTCTTATTGAAATGAAAGGACACAGATTAAAATCAGCAAAGGTAGAAGGTGCATAAGGCAGATTCCAGGAGAGATCAGGCACACGCTTCCAGTTGTTCTTTCAATGAAGCTGTTCAGACACCACTTAAGCCTCTCAACAACAATGTGTGGTACAACATACAGGATATTGCCAACCAGGGAAGCTCGCCCGAGCCTTGATGTCCAGAGTTTTAACTGGGGGTTGGTCACTTAAGCATGGAGCACCCACATGGATGACTTAGTTACTGTCTCTAGCTCCTCCAGAGGTCAAACTGATATGGTGTGGCCCAAGACCCCACCATAAATCACATTGTTAGCATAAACTCTCTGGTGTGGACCAAGTCCCCAGTTATACAAAGACACCTGTCAGCAGCATCCTTCATGAAATTTGAGGTTATCTCCTAGGGGCCAGCAAAGGCCAATCCTTTCTTTGTAATACACAGGGTTTGAACTTCCCAAGTCTGCTGAGTTAACCCTTTATAACCCTTTATCTATAGAGTTAACTCTATGTATTTACAGGTTTTCATTTTTTCCTTCATCTATAAAACATTCTCACTGTGCAATCAGATCCACCTCTTATTTTCCATTATGACTGAAATACCTTGGAAGTAAGCTATGCTCATGCCTCTAGGGAACCTCAGGCTGGTTCTGGTGTGCACTGGATTGTTCTGCAGAGGATTCCATCTTACTCCAGAGATTCAGTGGAAAAAGCCCCAGATGTGATAAATGACCCTGTGCCTCAGTAATACGGAGGATGCTGGGCTTGCTTCAGTAGCCCAGCAGATAGGAAAGAAGCATGTTCTAATGAGATTGCTATGGCATTCTGAGACTGTGTCAGAGCTAGGCATTCTTGATTTCTTTCTCTCCTGTCATTGTGCAACTTTCTCTTTGTCGATCTCACAGTCCTCATTTATAATAAACATAATATAATATAATATAATAATATGTAATAAGAAAGTAATAATGCTTTCACATGTACTATTGGCTTTCTTTGAAAATCATACATTTATAAATTTTGAAAATAAACATCTGCTAAGAGTATACTGGGTTCAATGTGTCGTACCAGGCTTGAGGTGGGAGGAATGTGATGAATGCTTTAAATATTATTCTTGGAAACTAGAGAACTCATTGTAGATTTTTGAGACAGTCACTGGTATAATTAAAGCCCATCTTTTAAATGGGGTAATGTACCAAATGCATTAGAGGTGAGAGAAGGAAAATAAGTGGAAAAGCTAGAGCTGTGTGATCCTAGGTGACCTTGTGCCTGGAAGAAAGGAAGATTTTGAGTAAGAGTGGCTATTTTCACTGTGAAATCATGAGGTTAGATTTTGGATAGCTTTGGTTGAGAAAATCCCACACAGAATTCAGATGCTCCAACCATATTTACTCCTATGTCACAAAGTTTAGCTATCAGACAATTTTATTAAACACACACTGGTAAAGGGGAGCTTCTTTTCCCACCTCCACCGTTACCCCATCTCCGAAACTATTCATCCAAAATCAGTCTTTTCATCCGATGTTGTTTTGCTTCCATTACCTTTCAGTGTTGCTGCTTTTACTGTCTAATTTTTATCTTCATCTTCCTCTTTGGACTTGATACATAAAACTTTTCCTGCCCTGCCTCTTTTCAACAATTATTCATTTTCTCCCACAATGTATATAACCACTGCAAATCCTCTCAAATAAACTCCCTCTCAGCTCTTTCATTTCCAGGCCCTTCTTCCTTGGTCTGCTGACAAATCCGTATGTGGAAAGCATGGGAGATTCATATTATGTACAAATGAATAAGAGTTTTGTTTTATACCAGACTACAGAGGGACATAGACTTACATCTTGAGACAATGTTGTATTCGAAGTTGTTGATTTCTTCTGTCCCCATTGGGCTTCTACGACCTTTAGATGGGTTTCTATGAAGAACTTTATTAGAGTGAAGAAATGTTTATAGCAGGAGGCCCTAACTTGCCCTACAACAAACTTATTTGTAGAGGCAAACCCCTTCTAACCTTCTGAATTTCTGTTCCATAAGCACAGTCTTTATACCATATATTTTAGCAGCTAGCCACAAAAAAGTTCTTTTATCAACTACACAAAAAGCACAAGCCTGCCTCCATAAACCAGGCTTATATGTGAATGTGGAAAGAGATTTAAAAAAAAAAAAAAAAAGGATTGATTGGCGCAGCCCAAACTTAACCTGAATGAAAACCACAAGCAACTCTACAGCTTACACATCTGTGGGGTAGATGGTCTGCCTCTCCAAGGGAGAAATTCAATGTCTACAGTATCATGTGTCAGTGGACCACCACCGACCTCTTGTTCTAAGAGTGTCATCCTGTCTGGTGAAGTGTGAATCCCTTTTGGTTAAGAAAATTTAAAACATTTGTGGCCTTTCCTAGATGAGCAATCACAATATCAAGGCAGGATCTTCAGATGGCTCAAAACTAAACTTATTATTATCTTCTGTTGCAAAGATGTGGTCATTTTGAGCTTCTAGAAAACCTTGGATATCCACCTTCAAGATGTCAGCTAATCTTCCCTGACCACATGCTTCATCTGAAGTTGTCCCTGTAGGTACTATTTCAGACATGAGTGTGTTTTCCTTTATCTGATAATATACCGCTTCTCATACCCCTAAACTTATTGGTAAAACAACTCTTAAAGTTCCAAGAGATTACATGCTTGATTTGGGTTGCACCAAGGAAGCAGGGTATTTGGATGAACACACTCTAGTATCCACCTCATCTTAGCAAAGTTCAACTTCAAGAAATAAGTGGTAGTTACTATAAAAAAAGAAAGCTCTGGGTACTTGAGAAAAAAATAAAATATTTAATGGAAATTGTTAGGGGACTTGACTAGAGTGAACATATGTCCTGGTTTGCTTGAGATAGAACCTCTTGACAACTATTGCCATGGAATGATTATTAAAAGCACCTTTTTTTTCTCTCTCAAAGATATCCATGGGTCGGATAACAAATTCTATGGTAAACCTAAGTTTAACTAGCAGAAGGGTCATGTGGTCACCATTGAGAGTCAAAAACAGCAAAGGAGAGCTGCCAGGAAAACCACTGTGTATCCAAAAAGTTCCTGAATGCCCCAGGAAGTGGGATGGTCAAGTACGCTTAATACTACAGAAAGAATGAGAATCCTCACTGAGAAGATGATTAAAAGGAGTAGTCAGGAGGGCAGCTTCTAAGTAATTTTGAGACAGAGGTTGCAATTTTAGTAAAAAGATAAATGAGTTAAAGGTTCTTCACTAACCGTCTATGTTTTAGAAACATTTGATAGTTAAATGAAGAATAGAAAAAAAAGTAAGGGAAGTATATGAATAGATTAATCTTTAAAAAAGAGAAAAGAAAGTAAACAAGGCTCTTAAACATGTAAAAATATGCTTAAAGTAAAAAGGTAATTGAAATTAGAGTTATGCTGCAGTATCATTTTTTAGTTGTCATATGGTGATGATGAGAGGAGAGAGGCACTCATATCACTGTTTAAGGGCATAAACTATTACAATCTCTATGGAATGTAGCTTGGAAATGTGTATGAGCATATAAAATGCATGTTCCATTTGACCTAGAAAATATGTACTTTCAGAAATTATCCTACAGCATTCTTGCATATGTGCAGAATGACTTTATATGAAAATATGTATTGCAAAATTATTTGTGATATCAAAAAATTATAAATATATATTATAAATTCTAAATAAATTTTAACAGAGAATAGGATAAGTAATGATAGAAAAATGTTGAGTACTTTGCATTAGACTCATTTTAAGTATTTTGTGTTTATTGACTAATTTATTTTCTTTTAATAAAACTGTGACATGGAAATGAATATTATCCTTTTATAGATGAAGAAGCTGAGGCACAGAGAGGTTAAGCAATTTGCCTAGGGTAACATATCTAGTAAATGGTAGACCTGGGATTTGAACCCAGGGCTTAATCTTATAATTTTTGGTATAGACATAACTTATATTGTTTTTAAAAATGTGTCTGTTATTGTTGGTCTTAAAAACAATGAGGTAGACCTGTATGTGCTCATATGGAATAATCTCCAAGACATAGTTCTAAGTGAAAAGAAGATGGTGCAAAACACTGTGTTAGATATACTAACATTTGTATAAACAAATATATATGTGTGTGTGTGCATATATATATATATATCTCCTTGTCTATGCATAGACTCCACCTGGAAGACTATACAAGAAGTAGGAATCGTCTCTGAGAAGACAGCTGGTAACCAGAAGACACGTGGCAGAGGTAAGAGAAGACTGACTTTCCATGTATACCCTATTGTATCTTTTGGATTTTATACCACGTGTTTCTACTACTTCTTTAAATTACTTTTTTAAAGTAAAAAAAAAACAACAAATAATATGCAATAAATGATACAATAAAATAAATGAAATAATACGCAAAAATAATGATGCAATATAATGAAATGTAGGCAATAATTGACAAAATCTGGGCTCAAAGAAGGTGAAATGATTTGGATGAATATGTGTAGGAAGAGGGGCTTAAAGAAGAGGACCACAGTGGTACAATGTGAGACTTAATAGAAATGTCTACCACTACATTTTTTCATTGGGGTAAAAATACATTATGTAAGATCTACCTGCTTAACAATTTTTTAAGGGTATAGTACAGTATTGCTAATTGTTTGCACATTTCTGTACAGCATAACTTTAATTTCTTTTTCAGTCAGCATGACTGAAACTTTATGTCCATTTGTATTAGTAAGCTTGGGCTGCCACAACAAAATACATTTAAAAAGAGGGTTTAAACAACAACTATTTATTTTCTCACAGTCCTGGAGTCTAGAAGTCCAAGATCAGGATACCAGAATGACCAGTTTCTAAAGATTCTTTTCCCGACTTGTTGGAAGCCTCCATCTTGCCATGTGTTCACATGACCTCTTTTTGTGGACTCCAGGAAAAAGAGAGAGAGCAAGTACACTAGTGCCTCTTCTGATAAGGACACTAATCCCTTCAAATCAGAGCTCTACCCTTATGAGTTTATTTAAATCACTCCTTATAGGTCCTGCCTCCAATACAACCAGCTGGGGTCATTAGGGTTTCAACTTACACATTTTATGAGGACACAACTTACTTAGTCTGTAGCACCATCCAAGAACAACCCCACATTTATTCCTCCCCACAACTGCTGGCAACCGCTATTCTACTCTCTGCTTCTGTGAGTTTAACTATTTTATATACCCCATGTAAGTGGAATCATGAGGTAATGGTCTTTCTGTGATTAGTTCATTTCACTTAGCATAATTTCCTCATGGTTCGTCCATGTTTATCCAGGTTGTAGCATATGACAGCATTTCTTTCTTTTTAAAGGCTAAATAATATTCTGCTGTGTGTGTATAGCAGATTTTGTCTATCCATTCATCTTTTGATGGACATTCAGGTTGTTTCTACCTCTTGGCTATTGTGAATAAAGCTGCAATGAATATGGAAATGCAAACATCTTTTTTTTTTTTTTTAAGACGATACAAATTTATTCATTTAATATGGATGACAAAAATAAAATAACATGATTAAAGAGAACTTTCTGGAAATTTAATATACTAATGAAAGTTATAAATATCCTGTGAATAATGTGAACAAGAGCAAATATATTGGTATTTAAAAACCTATTTATTTACATTAGTTAAAATATCAATTAGTTATATGATAACTTACTCTCTAATTATTCTTCTTAGAAGTCTTACAAGTCCTGAAGAAATGGAGCTTTAAGTTTTTTGACTTTCATACCAGTATAGTTACTACTATGGACACTACTTGTTACTACTCTTTTTTTTTTTTTCTTTTTTTCTTTCTTTTTTTTTTTTATTATTATTATACTTTAAGTTCTAGGGTACATGTGCATAACGTGCAGGTTTGTTACATATGTATACTTGTGCCATGTTGCTGTGCTGCACCCATCAACTTGTCAGCACCCATCAACTCGTCATTTACATCTGGTATCACTCCCAATGCAATCCCTCCCCCCTTCCCCCTCCCCCCTCCCCATGATAGGCCCCGGTGTGTGATGTTCCCCTTCCCGAGTCCAAGTGATCTCATTGTTCAGTTCCCACCTATGAGTGAGAACATGCGGTGTTTGGTTCTCTGTTCTTGCGATAGTTTGCTAAGAATGATGGTTTCCAGCTGCATCCATGTCCCTACAAAGGACACAAACTCATCCTTTTTTATGGCTGCATAGTATTCCATGGTGTATATGTGCCACATTTTCTTAATCCAGTCTGTCACTGATGGACATTTGGGTTGATTCCAAGTCTTTGCTATTGTGAATAGTGCCGCAATAAACATACGTGTGCATGTGTCTTTATAGCAGCATGATTTATAATCCTTTGGGTATATACCCAGTAATGGGATGGCTGGGTCATATGGTACATCTAGTTCTAGATACTTGAGGAATCGCCATACTGTTTTCCATAATGGTTGAACTAGTTTACAATCCTACCAACAGTGTAAAAGTGTTCCTATTTCTCCACATCCTCTCCAGCACCTGTTGTTTCCTGACTTTTTAATGATCGCCATTCTAACTGGTGTGAGATGGTATCTCATTGTGGTTTTGATTTGCATTTCTCTGACGGCCAGTGATGATGAGCATTTTTTCATGTGTCTGTTGGCTGTATGAATGTCTTCTTTTGAGAAATGTCTGTTCATATCCTTTGCCCACTTTTTGATGGGGCTGTTTGTTTTTTTCTTGTAAATTTGTTTGAGTTCTTTGTAGGTTCTGGATATTAGCCCTTTGTCAGATGAGTAGATTACAAAAATTTTCTCCCATTCTGTAGGTTGCCTGTTCACTCTGATGGTAGTTTCTTTTGCTGTGCAGAGCTCTTTAGTTTAATGAGATCTCATTTCTCAATTTTGGCTTTTGCTGCCGTTGCTTTTGGTGTTTTAGACATGAAGGCTTTGCCCATGCCTATGTCCTGAATGGTACTACCTAGGTTTTCCTCTAGGGTTTTTATGGTATTAGGTCTAACATTTAAGTCTCTAATCCATCTTGAATTAATTTTTGTATAAGGAGTAAGGAAAGGATCCAGTTTCAGCTTTCTACTTATGGCTAGCCAATTTTCCCAGCACCATTTATTAAATAGGGAATCCTTTCCCCATTTCTTGTTTTTCTGAGGTTTGTCAAAGATCAGATGGCTGTAGATGTGTGGTATTATTTCTGAGGACTCTGTTCTGTTCCATTGGTCTATATCTCTGTTTTGGTACCAGTACCATGCTGTTTTGGTTACTGTAGCCTTGTAGTATAGTTTGAAGTCAGGTAGCGTGATGCCTCCAGCTTTGTTCTTTTGACTTAGGATTGTCTTGGAGATGCGGGCTCTTTTTTGGTTCCATATGAACTTTAAAGCAGTTTTTCCAATTCTGTGAAGAAACTCATTGGTAGCTTGATGGGGATGGCATTGAATCTATAAATTACCTTGGGCAGTATGGCCATTTTCACAATATTGATTCTTCCTATCCATGAGCATGGTATGTTCTTCCATTTGTTTGTGTCCTCTTTTATTTCACTGAGCAGTGGTTTGTAGTTCTCCTTGAAGAGGTCCTTTACATCCCTTGTAAGTTGGATTCCTAGGTATTTTATTCTCTTTGAAGCAATTGTGAATGGAAGTTCATTCCTGATTTGGCTCTCTGTTTGTCTGTTACTGGTGTATACGAATGCTTGTGATTTTTGCACATTAATTTTGTATCCTGAGACTTTGCTGAAGTTGCTTATCAGCTTAAGGAGATTTTGGGCTGAGACAATGGGATTTTCTAAATATACAATCATGTCATCTGCAAACAGGGACAATTTGACTTCTTCTTTTCCTAACTGAATACCCTTGATTTCTTTCTCTTGCCTGATTGCCCTAGCCAGAACTTCCAACACTATGTTGAATAGGAGTGGTGAGAGAGGGCATCCCTGTCTTGTGCCAGTTTTCAAAGGGAATTTTTCCAGTTTTTGCCCATTCAGTATGATATTGGCTGTGGGTTTGTCATAAATAGCTCTTATTATTTTGAGGTATGTTCCATCAATACCAAATTTATTGAGCGTTTTTAGCATGAAGGGCTGTTGAATTTTGTCAAAAGCCTTTTCTGCATCTATTGAGATAATCATGTGGTTCTTGTCTTTGGTTCTGTTTATATGCTGGATTATGTTTATTGATTTGCGAATGTTGAACCAGCCTTGCATCCCATGGATGAAGCCCACTTGATCATGGTGGATAAGCTTTTTGATGTGCTGCTGAATCCGGTTTGCCAGTATTTTATTGAGGATTTTTGCATCGATGTTCATCAGGGATATTGGTCTAAAATTCTCTTTTTTTGTTGTGCCTCTGCCAGGCTTTGGTATCAGGATGATGTTGGCCTCATAAAATGAGTTACGGAGGATTCCCTCTTTTTCTATTGATTGGAATAGTGTCAGAAGGAATGGTACCAGCTCCTCCTTGTACCTCTGGTAGAATTCAGCTGTGAATCCATCTGGCCCTGGACATTTTTTCGTTGGTTGGCTATTAATTATTGCCTCAATTTCAGAGCCTGCTATTGGTCTATTCAGGGATTCAACTTCTTCCTGGTTTAGTCTTGGAAGAGTGTAAGTGTCCAGGAAATTATCCATTTCTTCTAGATTTATTAGTTTATTTGCGTAGAGGTGATTATAGTATTCTCTGATGGTAGTTTGTATTTCTGTGGGGTCGGTGGTGATATCCCCTTTATCATTTTTAATTGCGTAGATTTGAAACTTCTCTCTTTTCTTCTTTATTAGTCTTGCTAGTGGTCTGTCAATTTTGTTGATCTTTTCAAAAAACCAACTCCTGGATTCATTGATTTTTTGGAGGGTTTTTTGTGTCTCTATCTCCTTCAGTTCTGCTCTGATCTTAGTTATTTCTTGCCTTCTGCTAGCTTTTGAATGCGTTTGCTCTTGCTTCTCTAGTTCTTTTAATTGTGATGATAGAGTGTCAATTTTAGATCTTTCCTGCTTTCTCTTGTGGGCATTTAGTGCTATAAATTTCCCTCTACACACTGCTTTAAATGTGTCCCAGAGATTCTGGTATGTTGTATCTTTGTTCTCATTGGTTTCAAAGAACATCTTTATTTCTGCCTTCATTTCGTTATGTACCCAGTAGTCGTTCAGGAGCAGGTTGTTCAGTTTCCATGTAGTTGAGCGGTTTTGATTGAGTTTCTTAGTCCTGAGTTCTAGTTTAATTGCACTGTGGTCTGAGAGACAGTTTGTTATAATTTCTGTTCTTGTACATTTGCTGAGGAGTGCTTTACTTCCAATTATGTGGTCAATTTTGGAATAAGTGCTATGTGGTGCTGAGAAGAATGTATATTCTGTTGATTTGGGGTGGAGAGTTCTATAGATGTCTATTAGGTCTGCTTGCTGCAGAGATGAGTTCAATTCCTGGATATCCTTGTTAACTTTCTGTCTCATTGATCTGTCTAATGTTGACAGTGGAGTGTTGAAGTCTCCCATTCTTATTGTATGGGAGTCTAAGTCTCTTTGTAAGTCTCTAAGGACTTGCTTTATGAATCTGGGTGCTCCTATATTGGTGCATATATATTTAGGATAGTTAGCTCTTCCTGTTGAATTGATCCTTTTACCATTATGTAATGGCCTTCTTTGTCTCTTTTGATCTTTGATGGTTTAAAGTCTGTCTTATCAGAGACTAGGATTGCAACCCCTGCTTTTTTTTGTTCTCCATTTGCTTGGTAAATCTTCCTCCATCCCTTTATTTTGAGCCTATGTATGTCTCTGCGTGTGAGATGGGTCTCCTGAATACAGCAGACTGATGGGTCTTGACTCTTTATCTAGTTTGCCAGTCTGTGTCTTTTAATTGGAGCATTTAGTCCATTTACATTTAAGGTTAATATTGTTATGTGTGAACTTGATCCTGCCATTATGATATTAACTGGTTATTTTGCTCGTTAGTTGTTGCAGTTTCTTCCTAGCCTAAATGGTCTTTACATTTTGGCATGTTTTTGCAATGGCTGGTACCGGTTGTTCCTTTCCATGTTTAGTGCTTCCTTCAGGGTCTCTTGTAAGGCAGGCCTAGTGGTGACAAAATCTCTAAGCATTTGCTTATGTATAAAGGATTTTATTTCTCCTTCACTTATGAAACTTAGTTTGGCTGGATATGAAATTCTGGGTTTAAAATTCTTTTCTTTAAGAATGTTGAATATTGGTCCCCACTCTCTTCTGGCTTGTAGAGTTTCTGCTGAGAGATCTGCTGTTAGTCTGATGGGCTTCCCTTTGTGGGTAACCTGACCTTTCTCTCTGGCTGCCCTTAAGATTTTTTCCTTCATTTCAACTTTGGTGAATCTGGCAATTATGTGTCTTAGAGTTGCTCTTCTTGAGGTGTATCTTTGTGGCGTTCTCTGTATTTCCTGGATTTGAATGTTGGCCTGCCCTACTAGGTTGGGGAAGTTCTCCTGGATGATATCTTGAAGAGTGTTTTCCAACTTGGTTCCATTTTCCCCTCACTTTCAGGCACCCCAATCAGACGTAGATTTGGTCTTTTTACATAATCCCATACTTCTTGCAGGCTTTGTTCATTTCTTTTTCTTCTTTTTTCTTTTGGTTTCTCTTCTCGCTTCATTTCGTTCATTTGATCCTCAATCGCTGATACTCTTTCTTCCAGTTGATCGAGTCGGTTACTGAAGCTTGTGCATTTGTCACGTATTTCTCGTGTCATGGTTTTCATCTCTTTCATTTCGTTTATGACCTTCTCTGCATTAATTACTCTAGCCATCAATTCTTCCACTTTTTTTTCAAGATTTTTAGTTTCTTTGCGCTGGGTACGTAATTCCTCCTTTAGCTCTGAGAAGTTTGATGGACTGAAGCCTTCTTCTCTCATCTCGTCAAAGTCATTCTCCGTCAAGCTTTGATCCATTGCTGGTGATGAGCTGCGCTCCTTTGCCGGGGGAGATGCGCTCTTATTTTTTGAATTTCCAGATTTTCTGCCCTGCTTTTTCCTCATCTTTGTGGTTTTATCTGCTGCTGGTCTTTGATGATGATGGTGACGTACTGATGGGGTTTTGGTGTAGGTGTCCTTCCTGTTTGATAGTTTTCCTTCTAACAGTCAGGACCCTCAGCCGTAGGTCTGTTGGAGATTGCTTGAGGTCCACTCCAGACCCTGTTTGCCTGGGTGTCAGCAGCAGAGACTGCAGAAGATAGAATATTGCTGAACAGCGAGTGTACCTGTCTTATTCTTGCTTTGGAGGCTTCCTCTCAGGGGTGTACTCCACCCTGTGAGGTGTGGGGTGTCAGACTGCCCCTAGTGGGGGATGTCTCCCAGTTAGGCTACTCAGGGGTCAGGGACCCACTTGAGCAGACAGTCTGTCCCTTCTCAGATCTCAACCTCCGTGTTGGGAGATCCACTGCACTCTTCAAAGCTGTCAGACAGAGTCGTTTGCGTCTGCAGAGGTTTCTGCTGCTTTTGTTGTTTACTGTGCCCTGTCCCCAGAGGTGGAGTCTACAGAGACAGGCAGGTTTCCTTGAGCTGCTGTGAGCTCCACGCCGTTCGAGCTTCCCAGTGGCTTTGTTTACCTACTTAAGCCTCAGCAATGGCGGGCGCCCCTCCCCCAGCCTCGCTGCTGCCTTGCCGGTAGATCACAGACTGCTGTGCTAGCAATGAGGGAGGCTCCGTGGGCATGGGACCCTCCTGGCCAGGTGTGGGATATAATCTCCTGGTGTGCCTGTTTGCTTAAAGCGCAGTATTGGGGTGGGAGTTACCCGATTTTCCAGGTGTTGTGTGTCTCAGTTCCCCTGGCTAGGAAAAGGGATTCCCTTTCCCCTTGCGCTTCCCAGGTGAGGCGATGCCTCGCCCTGCTTCAGCTCTCGCTGGTCGGGCTGCAGCAGCTGACCAGCACCGATTGTCTGGCACTCCCTAGTGAGATGAACCCAGTACCTCAGTTGAAAATGCAGAAATCACCGGTCTTCTGTGTCACTCGCACTGGGAGTTGGAGACTGGAGCTGTTCCTATTCGGCCATCTTGCTCCACACCCACAAACATCTTTTTGAGATCTTAATTAATTATTTTAGATAAATACCAGAGGTGGGATTACTGAATCATGTGTAGTTCTATTTCTAATTTTTTGAGGAATCTCCATGCTGTTTTCATAACAGCTATATCATTTCAGCTGTTTGTAGATGAAGCAGCTGAGGCTTCACAAAAGCTGCATAATTTTATATTTTCATAAGAGCTGCATCATTTTATATTTCCACCAACAATATTCAAGAATTTCAATTTCTCCATATCCTCACCAACACTTGCTATTTTCTGTTTTTTGGTATAATGGTCATCCTTGCAAGTATTGAGGTGATATCTCATCATGATTTTGTTATGTATTTCCCTGATGATTAGTGATGTTAAACAGCTTTTTATATATCTGTTGGCCATTTGCATATTTTCTTTGAGGAAATATCTGTTCAAGTCCTTTGGCTGTTTTTTAATCAGGCTATTTGGAGGGTTCTGTTTTAGCCATTTAGTCATAGGAGTTTTTTATATATATATTTTTTTGAATATTAAACTTTTTTACATAAATGACTTGCAGTTATTTTCTTTCATTCTGAAGGTTGTCTTTTCAATCTGTTGATTGTTTCATTTGCTGCGCAGAAGCTTTTGTTTGTTATAGCTCCACTTGTCTTATTTTTGCTTTTGTTGTCTGTGCTTTTGGTGTCATGTCTAAGAAATCATTGCCAAGACCAATGTTATAAAGGTTTTCTCTGTGTTTTCTTCTAGAAATATTAGAGTTTCAGGTCTTATATTTTAGTCTTTAATCCATTTTGAGTTGATTATAGTGTATGACAAAATATAAGAATACAATTTCATTCTTCTGCATGTGGATAGACAGTTTTCTCAACACTGTATGTTGATGAGACTATCCTTTCCCCATTGTATAATCTTGACACTCTTGTCTAAGATTATTTGACCATATATGTGTGCGTTTATATCTGGTGTTTTTATTCTGTTCCATTAGCCTATATATCTGTCTTATGCCAGTATAATACTGTTTTGATTACTGTATCTTTGTGATTTTTTTTTGTCCAATTAGGATTTTGCAAAAGAATTAAAGCCACAGAAAATTGTATGAGTGACTATTATTCCCAACTCTCCCAGGATGGTACCTAGCTATTACTCTTTGAGGGGCATAAGAGAGAAATTAGGTCATTAAACACAATGCAATAAATGTCTTGGGGCATAGTGCTTAATGCTCTTGCTGAATCTGACAGAGATTGCTTGGGGTCTCTTTCAGGAATGGGAATGAAGAGTTTGTAATGATGAATGTACGTGATGGATGTATGTAATTCAAGCAGTTTGGCGCAGATGAGACAGTGTGGATGAGGGATCAGGACACCTAGGCTCTAGTCACTAAACAGTTATGATGTTCTGGGTGACCTTAAACAAGTCACTTTCTTTCTTTGAGCCTCAATCTTCATCCATAAAATGCAAGGTTGGTCGAGGTGACGTCTAAGGGACTTCTTATCCTGAAATAAATAAGCCTATAGTGAGAAGGAAGCCTGTTGAAGGCCGTTGAGAAAATGAGTTCCTGAAAAACTACTGTGGCACTGATAAGCAAAAAAATTGTCAATATTCCAGAAAACAACCTTGTTAGGCTTATTTTTACCTACCATATTTCAGGTATTCATATTTTACCATCATGATTTCTGTGATTTTGAGTAGCAGGTGTCCTGTTATTTACTAAACATATTTTTGATATCGACTCACTTTTGACATTCAAATATATTTATTTTTGAAAAAAGTATATATTACTACCCTTACTGCATTAAGAAAACCATGTCATTCACCAAAAATAGAATAAAACCAGTGTCATCTGCCATAAAAACAAAACAGTAAATTCTACCTAGATTTTATTGCCTGCCAAAGTTCTGAACCTGCGGCCTGATCTCTTTTTACTGAAAAGGAAGAATAGCAAGTGCTAGGGAGATATTAATTGTATTCTAGCACCAAATAGGACTTTCTCCATCTATTTTAAAAGATTAAAAACAAATTGAAAAAGGACTAAATCTTAACTAGTATAGGTTACTTAATGTATATTAAATTATTTTAAATAATTTTTTATTACAACTAAAGGTATCTCCACCTTCGACTTGTGCTAAAGGTACACCTTGCTATAATAGAAAGAACATGGGTGTTGGAGTCAGATGACTCTGGGTGCCAGTCCTGACTCTGCCCTGAGCCAGCTGTGTTCTTCAGGCAATATGCTGAATCTTCAGAGCTTCAGACTGTTCATATGTAATATAAAGATAAAAACCCTTGGCTGATTATTGAGAGAATAGAAAAAATATATTCAAAATTATGTTTGGAAAGGAAAAGAGTCTGAACAAATAACTTGGATTGGCTGGGTGGTGAGTGAATCAAAGTAGCGGGGGCCATTATCAGCCAGGGAAGGAGAACAATGACCCAAGTGTGTCTGAAGAACAGGAAGGGGTGATGAAATCAGATATGGTCATATTGAATTTGAAGTTTGGATTGGATGTCAAAATGGAAACTAAAGATGTTGTAATGACTAGGAGATAAATAGATGTGAGGTGACGTGCCTTGGGGTGTTCATAATGGTGGAAGCATTCTCTGAAGAGCAGTACTCCCAGGGGACTGATTTAAGACTCATTTTTTAGAGCACTTTTAGTTCATAGCAAAATTGAGGGGAAGACACAGAGGTATCCCATTTCCCCCATGTCCCCACACATGCATAGCCTTCCCCAATATCAACACCTACCACCTGAGTGTTACAGTTATTACAATTGATAAACCCACATTACACATCATTATCACTCATGGTTGTTTACATTAGGGTTCACTCTTAGTGTAGTATATCCATGGGTTTGGACAAATTTAGTGACATGTATCCATGAATATGGATCATACAGGATATTTTCACTTCCCTAAAGATCCTCTGTGTTCTGCCTATTCATCCCTCTCTCCCCACAAATCCCTGGAAATCAATGATTTTTGTATTGTCTTTAAAATTTTACCTTTTCCAGATTGTCATATACTTGAACTCATATTGTATATAGCCATTTTGCATTTTTTTCATGTAATAATACGTATTTAAGTTTCTCCCACGTTTTTTCATGGCTAGACAGCTCATTTCTTTAGTACTAAATACTATTTCATTGTCTAGGTTTATCACAGTTTACCTGTTTACCTACTGAACAATATCCTTGTCACTTTCAAGTATTGGAAATCATGAATAAAGCTTCTATAAACATCTGTGTGCAGTTTTTCATGGACATAAGTTTTCAACTGCTTTAGTTAGCACCAAGGAACATGACTGCTGGATCATAAGATCATGTTTCATTTTGTAAGAAAAAGCCAAGTTATCTTCTAAAGTGGGTTTACTATTAATATTTTGCATTCCTACAAGCAACGAATGAAAGTTCCTGTTTCTGGACGTCCTCATCAGCATTCGGTGTTGTCAGAATTCTTGATATTGGCCATTCTAATAAGTGTAGTGGTATCTTATTGCTTTAATTTGCATTTTTTGATTACATGCGATCTGAAACATATTTTATATGCTTTTTTGACATCTGTATATCTCTTTTAAGTAGATGTCTTTTAAGGTCTTTATTTTTTAAATCTAATTGTATATTTTGTTTTTGAGTTTTAAGAGTTTTTTAAAAATATATTTCAGATACCAGTTCTTTATCATATATGTCTTTTACAAATGTTTTCTCCTAGACAGTGGTTTGTCTTTTCATTCTTTATCAGTAACTTCAGAGAGCATAAAATTTTAATTTCAATAAAGTCTAGCTTATAAATTCATTCTTACATGGATTGTGCCTTTGGTGTTGTATTTAAAAAGTCATTGTCAAACCCAAGGTCATCTATATTTTCTCCTACATTATCTTCTAGGAATTTACAGTTTTGCATTTTCCATTTGGGTCTGTAATCCGTTTTGAATTATTTTTTGTAAAGACTGTTAAGGTCTGTGAATAGATTCTTTTTTTTTTTTTTTCACATGTAGATGTCCAGTTGCTCCAGTACCATTTGTTGCAAAAACTGTCTTTTCTCCATTGTATTGCCTTTGATTATTATCTGTCAGAGATCACTTAACTATATTTATGTAAGTATATTTTTGAAGTCTTTATTCTGTTCCATTGATCTATTTGTCTATCCTTTCATCAATACCATACTGTCTTGGTCACTATAGCTTTACAATAAGGCATAAAGTTGAGTATTGTCAGTCCTCCAACTTTGTTTTTCATCTTCAATATTGTGTTGATTATTCTGAGTGTTTAGAATTAGTTTGTTAATACCTAGAAAATATGACTGGAATTGCACTGAATCTATATATCAAGTCAGGAAGAGCTGACATCTTAACAATGTTGAGTGCTTCCATTCATGAGCATGGAATATTTCTTCATTTATTTAGTTCTTTGATTTCTTTCATCAGAGTTTTATAGCTTCCTTTTTACAGATTTTGTACATATTTTATTAGATTTATAGCTAAGTATTTCACTTTGGGGGTATCAATGTTAAATGTATTGTATTTTAAATCTCAAATTACACTTTTTCATTGCGGGTATACTTTAGTTCCCCTTTATCCACAGGGGATACCAAGATGCCTAGTAGAAGACTAAAACCATGTATAGTACCAAATCCTATATATACTACGGTGTTTTCTTTTTTAAATCCGACAATTAAGATAGCTACTAAGTGACTAATGGGTGGGTAGTATATAGAGCACGAATATGCTGTACAAAAAGATGATTCACATACTCGGTGGGAAAAAGCAGACATGGCAAAATTTCCTCATGCTACTCAGAATGGCACACAATTTAAAACTTATGAATTCTTCATGGAATATTTTATTTAATATTTTTGGACCAGGGTTGATGGCAGGTACCTGAAACTGGAATGCAAAACCACAGATAAGAGGAGACTACTGTATTGGTAAGCAATTGACTGTTGCATATTCATCTTGTATCCTGCAATCTTACTATTATGGCTTATTAGTTCCAACAGTATTTTTGTCAATGCATTATGATTTTCTGTACAGATAATCATATCATCTGCAAATAAAGATTATTTTGTTTCTTCCTTCTCAATCTCTATACCTTTTATGTCTTTTTTTTTTTTCATCTCTTATTACATTATCTAGGACTTCCAGAGCAATGTTGGAAAGCAGTGCCTCTAAGAGGGGACATCCGTGCCTCATTCCTGACATTGGTGAAAAAGCATTGAGTTTATCATCATTAAGTATCATGTTAGCCATATGTTTTTTGAAAACATTATTTATCAAGTTGAGAAAATTGTCTTTATTCCTTGGTTAGCAAGATTTCTTTTTAAGTCATGAATCCATGTTGAATTTTGTCAAATTTTTTTTCTGCATCTATTGATATAATTGTGTGATTTTTCTTTTTAAGACTAGTTGATGTAATGAATTACATTTATTGATTCTTGAAAGTTGACACAACCTTGCATACCTAGGATAAATTACACTTGGTCACCATATATAATTTTTAAAAATTATTTGTTGGGCACTAATATTTTCTTGAGGATTTTTACATCTATGCTCAGAGAAACATTGATCTGTAGTTTTTTCTTGTAATTAATATCTTTGTCTAATTCTAGTCTTACAGAATGAGTTAGGAAGTATTCCCTCTGCTTCTATCCTCTGAAAGAGGTTGTAGAGACTTGGTATAATCTCATACTTAAATGTTTGATAGAATTCTTTGGTAAACCCATCTGGGACCGGTGTTTTCTGTTTTTGAAGGTTATTAATTATTGATTCAATTTTGTTAATAGATATAAGGTTATTTCGATTGTCTATTTATTTTTGTGTGGGTTTTGGAAAATTGTGTCTTTCAAGGTATTGTTCCATTTCATCTAGGTTATCAAATTTGCAGGCATAGAGTTATTCATAGTATTACTTTATTATCTTTTTCTTTTGAGATAGTGCCTCTCTCTGTCACCCAGACTGAAGTGCAGTCTGGCAGACTCACTGTAGCCTCACCTCACTGCAAACTCAAACTCATGAGCTCAAGAGATCCTCCCACCTCAGCCTCCCAAGTAGCTGGGACTACAGGTGCGCACCATCATGCCTGGTTAATTTCATTTTTTTTTTTTTTTGTAGGGATAGGGTCTCACCATGTTGCCCAGTTTAGTCCTAAACCCCTGGTCTTAAGCAATCCTTCCACCTTGGCCTCCCAAAACACTGGGATTACAGGAATGAGTCATTGTACCCAGACAAAATGTTAAATAAAAATATTGAGATGGGCTGACAGTTCTAGCACTAGGTTTTGCACAAGTAGATTTCATAATAGTGAAAAGGATATTTTGGAGTTGAAGAGAGAATTTGTGGGTCAAAGGAAGCCACATAAATAACTGGGAATGGCAGATGGGAACAAGTGCTATATTCCTTCACTAAAGTTTTTTGAAATATAAGCATCAGAGTCATGAAGAATGTCCATTTGAAAAAGCTTTTTGAGGTTAAAGAGAAGTGATTTTCTGCAGAAAATCTGTTTCAGTAGTATAGGGATTCTAGGGAGATCAGGGTAGGTGACCATGAAATGTATTTAAGAGAGCAAGGGATAAATTGACACAGAAAAAGAAAATAGTGATAGTAAAAAAATAAGATTACTGAAAGCAAAAATGACATGGAGAGTATTTTACTTTGGGCTACCAACTGAAAATCATAAAATAATAGAGGCTAGAGGTTAGGAGGAGGCTGAACGTGTAGAATTGCTGAGTAGTTTAAGATTATTTTAAATGTATGTGTAAAATGAACTAATCCTAAGGTACCCATGTGAAATATTTACCACTTAAAGATTTATAATCCGGAATCAAGCTCCTTGGTACTTAATGATTTCTTGGGCTTTTGGTAATGGTTATGACATGGGCTGATAGAAACTTTAAAAATATATTTTTTTCATCAGAAGTAGAAATAATATGAAAAAAATCTTCTGCTCTGGCCTGCCTGTTTCAGGATTGAAACCGGACCTCACCCTCTGCCTTCTCAGTTCATGTTGCCTCCATACCTCGGCCACCTTGATACTGAAGCTGCTCCACTCCAGTAATCTCCAAAGTTGTAAAGCAAGCTAAGAAAAGATAACTTTCTCTTTTCACCACGCCAGGCTTCCAGACCTCAAGTAATGATGATGAGATTCTTGGTACAATTTTGTTTATAAAAGGAATATAACCACATTATAGAAATTCTGAAAACCAAGTAAACAACATCTTAGAATTATCTATAATCCATCACTTTAAGAGAATCAATGATTTAATTTCAGTGTATTATTCTGCACATTCATAGTCTTACATATCTTCATCCACATAGTAAATTTAGCTTTGTATATTATTTTTTATATTTTAACCTACAGTCATAATTTTTCATGATTGCATGAAATTTCTTTTATTTACCAACCTATGAGCATTATGTAGTGTTGTTATATATTGTTTCCAATCTTTCACTCTGTTACTATTGCTACTGAACATCTTTGTACATATGGTCTTTTCTGTACGTGAGATTATCTCTCTGGAGTAGTATCTCAAATCTGCATTATTATGCTTAGAAAGCCTAAAAAGAATGGCTATTTTTTATTCTTGTTAAACACTTTGATAAATACCTTATACGTAATTTTTAAAATATTACTACCTATCTCAGTTCATTTATGATGCTAAAACAATACCATTGGCTGGGTAATTTATAAACAACAGAAATTTGTTTCACACAGTTCTGTCTGGGAAGTCCAAGATGAAGGCACAGGCATCTGGTGTAGGCCTTCCTGCTACATCCTGACATGGCGGAAGGTGGAAGGATTAGAGAGAGTGAACTCACTCCAGCAAGCCCTTTTTAATAACAACATAAATTAATTCATGAGGACTCTGTCCCCACTTCAAAACACTCTCAAAACACTCTCAAAAGGCCCCACCTCTCACTATTGCATTGGGGATTAAGTTTGCATCACATGAATTTTACAGACACATTCAGACCGTAGCACTGCCCCTTTATCTGCATGTGGCATTATAACCTCATTTATGGATAGGGCATCTTAAGCTTAGAGAGGTGACATAGATACTCAAGATCACATAGCTAGCAAATAAATGAAGCTGGATATGAGCCCAAAGCAGGGAACCAGAAATTAGAAGTTAATACCCTGAATAAGTCACAGCCCAAAAAGAATGTGGGAAGGAAGAGTTTGCAGTTGAGGTTAGCAGCTTCAATGCTCTATAAAGAAAATTTCAGCCTTTTGACTGCAGTGCCAGTATTCTCTGTATAGTGAGCCTGACCGACTATCTCCCTAGAAACTACCAAGTAATGTTAAATTACTATATACATTAAATTATATATATTAAATTATATATAAATTAAATAAATAAAAATAAATTACATATACATTAAATATACATTAAATTACTTACATTACTTTAATATAAATATTAAATATTACTTTATTATTCCTTTGAACTAGGAAAAGTTTGCAAATAATGTTGATAGCTGACATAGACACTTAAGGCGTGAAGGTAGCTTTAATTACTGGTTTAGTGGATGACCATATATATCAAATCAAAAGCTTTAAGGACCCATACCTCAGACTTAAGTCACTGATTTTCTTTTTCTGAACAGAAATCCCAGAGATACTTTTCCCTCTAGTATTACACTTCTGCCAGCAAATTTAACTAAATAATAACTATAGATTTGAACAATAGATCCCAACTTGCTTACCAGTTACATTTCCATGGTCAAAATTAAGTACAAATATCCAATGATGTGGCCTTTAAAATGATGGGCCTCATCACAGGACTATGGATAGAGAAATGGAAATTCCAGGAGTGCACTGTGGATAACAAACAAAGTTTGCAGGATTTAATCTATAGAAACTCTTATCTGTAGTTACAAAGCAGAGTCAACTCCTGCCCGAGAATCTGGTATCTTTTAGTCTCTAAATAGTATTCCTTACATTAGTGGTGAGACAAAAATATGATGTGAAACCAGATCTACAGGCATTCATTTCTTTTTCTGATTCTCAGGGGGATTCACCAAAAGAATGAGATTCCATCCTATGAAAATAATTTTAGAAGCATGTGCAGTGAAGTGGAATAATATGGGAGGGAGGAAAAAAATAAATACATCATTCACCACAAAGAATAGGCTTTTAAAATTCCAACAGGAAAATATCCTGCTGTCGCCTAAGAAATGAATCATTAAGCTCTGTCCCACTATCAGGTGAAGCTATTTATTCATTTGCCTATAACACATGTGCCTAAGTTAGACTTTTGTTTTTTTTCTTCAGAAGATCTGATGTAATTCTGTTCAAGTCTAGAAGAATCTAAGCTTTCTGTCTCACTGCTGTTTGCAAGTTTCTTTCTTGGGCTTCCTCTCCTTCAGTTTCCTTACTTGTGATTTTAATAAGTATAGATTTAGGCTGGGTGCAGCGACTCAAATCTGTAATCCCAGCACTTTGAGAGGCTGAGGCGGGGGGATCACTTGAGAACAAGAGTTCAATAGCTTGGGCAACATAGTGAGACCCCATCTCTCTATTTTTTTAAAAGAGTATAAATGCAAACATCAAGGAACAAAGTTTAGAGAGATTCCATAATGCTCCTGAATATGTATATGAAATATATATCACATATTAAATACAATGAAAATTATTTGCTATTTAAAGGGGATACATAGCAAATAGCAAATGTCTCTTTATAAAATAAATATGTTCTGTAAAAGAGCTTTTCCAACACCAGAAACTCATAGTTATGAGAACTGACTAGAGATTATGGGTTTGATTTTGTCACTTCACAGCCATGCTTATTCATATAGAAATATAGCTGGTGGTGAAAAGAGAACAGATCATGTAGGTTTATATTACTGGAGAGAGGGAGTGACAAGGCCTGGAGGTTCCTAAAGGAATGGTGAGAATAGAGCTGAATACAGGCCAAGCCCAAGAAGGCATGCCACAATGGGAAAAATAATCCAACTGGTGAAGTCTCCCTTGTCTTTAACGAGCCCAACATATATAAGGCCAGGACTGGAGGCCACATGGGCATAGGAAATAAAGGGGGATATGACAGCTTCTGTGTCATCCACTGAGTTAATGTTAAATTGATAATTTGGGGCTGATGAAATTTTTCAGTGTAATGCCTTGACTTTAAGTGATAAAATTGTAAGAACTAGGTTCATATAATATACATCCAGGTATAAACTGCACTTTAAAAATGCAAGCTACTTTATCATAATCAAAACTGAGGTCCTCTGAACCAACAGTAAGAGATACAGTAATCGCTTCTGTCATAGAAATGTAGGTCAAATTCAAGCTTAATGTCAGGAGCAGAAGAGACACAAGTATAGATTTCCTTTTCTTTCCTTCTGCTCCATCTAGTCTTCACTACTTTCAGGCTGGGAAAGATGTACAAAATCCATGGTCCAGATGCCCAAAGTAATTCTCCACAATTGGACCATTAGTGGTGGATACTGACGATGCATTATTGCTCAAGCACATAGCTTTGTTTCTGTGAAAGTTTTTTTTTTTTTTTTTTTTTTTTTTTTTTTTTTTTTTTGAGACGGAGTCTCGCTCTGTCGCTCAGGCTGGCCGGATCTCAGCTCACTGCAAGCTCCGCCTCCCGGGTTCACGCCATTCTCCTGCCTCAGCCTCCCGAGTAGCTGGGACTACAGGCGCCAGCCAGCTCGCCCGGCTAGTTTTTTGTATTTTTTTTTTTTTTTTTTTTTTAGTAGAGACGGGTGAAAGTTTTATATAGGGGAGCATCTGTGTTAAGCATTGCATTGATTAATATAAATATTAGTTAAACGTTATTGAAATAAGGGAGGGAGAGAGGAAATAAATTTTATTTTGTTGAGGTACTCTGCCAAGTTTGAGGGTAACTTGATCCCCAAGTGTATCAATTCCTGTTCTCTGGAAATAAGACACTGTAAGCAATTAGAAGGCAAGATATTAATTGGGAAAACACTTGTGAAGAATGTAGAACGGAGAGTGAGGGGAGCAAGGAGAAGCAGGCAGCAAGAACCTTCAGATGACACTCAGGAATGACACTTATGAAAAGAGAGAAGAAGGGACAGAGGACTGAGTAAGAAGAGTAAGGCAGTACACCTCCAAGAAAGTATAGGCCAGGTGGATGAGAAGCCCTGGGGGAAAGATTGTTCCTTAGAAGAGTCCTCGTCAAATAAAAATCACCTGATTACTGCTTTCACCACGCTCAATCATTAGATGGGAGCAGCCAGGTAGTTTATGGCCTTAAAGTGAATGCTTCTGCCTGTCTACCAGGTGTGCCAGATGAGTCACTCTTGAAGGCAGGTCATGTACCTCCACGATGGCCAAAACACATCCAGAATTTCTGCACAACATGACCACCCCGACTCCCTCCATCCATTTTCCAAAACTTGGTTAAGTCCAGAACAAAGATAAAAAATTTATAGTAACTTTTTTTATGTGCCATGATAGACATCACTAATCAATCACTGTAATCTTTTTCTGCTGATCTCAGACACAGATACATAATTCTTCTCGACACAGCTTCCTGGAAAGCCATTATAATAGATTTGGCATGTGAGATAAAACCTAACTGCTATTTCTGGTTAGGTCTCTGACCTTTCTCTGTGGATAGAAGCAGAGAGATAGGTCAGCATGAAATGTCATGAAAGTGAAATTTGGGCTTCACATCTGGATGTTTGGCAGGACGTCAACATATTTTCAGTGACTCTACATACAAAATTCTCTCAAAAGATATACATACTATGTTGACTATATATGTATATTAATATATATTATAGATACACATATTTGTATGTGTACAGTCACGTTCCATATAATGGCATTTAACAGACTGCATATACCACAGTGTTCCTAACCATTCAAACATCATAGTACAAGGCATTACTCACATGTTTGTGGTGATGCTGGTATAAACAAACCTACTGAACTGCCACTTATATAAAAATATAGCACATTTGATTATGTACAATACATAATATTTAATATTGATAAATAATTATGTTACAGATTTATGTATTTGCTATATTATACTTTTTATGGTTATATTAGAGTGTTCTATTTATTTTAAAAGTTAACTGTAAAACAGCCTCAGTTTTACAGTTGATTTCTTTCATCAGAGTTTTATAGTTTCTGTTTTATAGATCCTGTACCTATTTTATTAGACTTACAGCTAAGTATTTCATTTTGGTGGCGCTAATGTTAATGATATTGTGTTTTAAATTTCAAATTACACTTGATCGTTGCTGTTATTCCAGGAAGTATTATTCCAAGAGATATTTTGGAAGAAGGCACTGTTATCATAGGAGATGACATCTGCATGCATACTATTGTCCCTGAATACCTTCCACTGGGACAAGATGTGAAGGTGGTAGACAGTGATATTTATGATCCTGACCCTGTATAGGACTAAGCAAATGTGTGTGTTTGTTTCTCAGGTTTTTTTTTGTTTTTTGTTTTTTTTTAGAGACGGGGTCTTGCTATGTTGCCCAGGCTGGTGTTCAATAGCTATTCATAGGTACGATGATAGTGCATTACAACCTTGAACTGCTGGGATCAAGTGATCCTCCTGCCTCAGTCTCCCAAGTAACTGAGACTACAGGCCCCTTCCACCACACCCAGCTATGTGTTAGTTTTCAACAAAAAGTTAAAAAGTTAAAAAAAAAATAGAAAAAAGTAACCGAATAAGGATATAAAGAAAATATTTTTGTACAGCTTTACAATGTGTTTGTGTTTTAGTTAGTTATTATAAAAGAGTCAAAAACTTAAAACTATTTTAAAAGTTTATAAAGTAAAAAGGTTATAGTAAGCTAAGGCTAATTTATTATGAAATAAAAAGTATTTTAATAAACTTAGTGTAGCCTAAGTGTATAGTGTTTGTAAAATCTACAGTAGTGTACAATAAATGTTCTAGGCCTTCATATTCGCTCACCACTCATTCACAGATTTACCCAGAGTAACTTCAAGTCCTATAAGCTCTATTCATGGTAAGTGCCCTACACAGGTATACCATTTAAAAATCTTTTATACTGTATTTTTACTGTACCTTTTCTATGTTTAGGTATGTTTAGGTGCACAAATACTTACAATTGTACTACAGTGACCTACAGTATTCAGTAGTGTAACATGCTATATAGGTTTGTAGGATAGGAGCAATGGGCTATATTATACATCCTAGGTGTGTAGCAGGCTATACCATGTAAGTTTGTGTAAGTATATCCTATGATGTTCGCACAAGGATGAAATTGCCTAATGATGCATTTATCAGAACATATCTCCATCATTAAGTAATGCATGACTATACCTATATACACACACACATTTTTTTTTTCAGTCAAGGAAGCCGCATTTGTGATTATTTCATACTTTCACTATAAACATTTGATAAACAAACCCTTCAAAGTTCTGAACTATATTTTTCATCCTATGTAACTGGTTTCTTTATTTTGGGGGTGAGACTCAGCTTCCTCCTTCTTTAAACTGCCAGCTCCACATGCTTTGCTGACACTGCATTTCGTGGCATATCTTTGTGTGTGTGTGTCGTTCCAAGTGCAATTGGAAGCAAGTCAGGTTTGACTGCCTCAAGGTTTGTATTATTTTATAGAGTACTTGGCATAATCTTCACATTAAAGGTATTATTCTTTAATGCAAAAAATGGAGTAATACCATTATAGTCGAGATCAAATTGGGTTTTGCCCATCTACTTCTTATATGTCTTTAAAATTTTTCATTTCTTCAAGTTCCCCTGGTTAGGGGAGAAAGAAATCCCTAGAGCAAAAGTTCTCTAAGGAATTATGCTTATGTATTAAGTTCTTGCCACTGGGCAAATCTCCTGACCCAGAAAGATTTATTCTAAAACTTTTATAAATAATCCTATCCCTTTCATATACTTCTCCCTGCATTCTAATTACGTTTTTTGAGAAATGCGAGAACAAATTTGATTGCCACTATTCTTATAAGAGATGAAGGTGGTTTAACTTGAGCTGCTGAGTAAAGCCCCATTGCCCTCTTCAATATATTTTCCCCAAAATCTTTATCAATCTGTCAAGCAGGATGTATTCTTCCTGATGTGATTGGATTTTTGAAAGGAAGAGGAGTTGAACATACTGAATTACTCATTTATGACTCAGTGTGGGGTTACTCTGAAACTACACGCTGGGGTACAAACAGAGCCAGGCAGGTGGGCTGAGCACCAGTTTCAACTGGGTTGTCTCAGAAGTTAAAATGTTGTCCCTGGTCACCACAATTAGAGGCACTGAAAACTTGCATGTGAATGTCTGTGCTTAATTCTTAACAAATTAAGGCCTGACCAAGCAATTAGGCATAGAAGCCATAGAAAATGTTGTAAATTGGTAGGAGGGAATGAAAACACTGGGGCTGAAGCACATCTCCTTGGCATAAGGACACAGAAAAACAGGCAATGCAGTATTTGCTTTATTCGTTGCATCCAAACTTATTGGACTGCTGGATCTCAGAAGCAAGTTTGCTGTAAAGATGCTAAAAATGTATTAAGGCTCCTTGTATGGCATATTTAGGGAGGTGCAAAGGGGTGAGGGGGTTGGCTGATGAGTCAGAGAGTGCCTTTCATTTTCCTATGTATTCTGCATTAGGTCTTCAGTGGCCCTGTTACATGGCTGAGTATTGCCCATTTCCCTGTATGTCCACTTCCATTCTTGTACATATAGAAGGTAGAGAGGTTCTTATAATTGGAAAATCATCTGGATTTTGTTTTACATTTGGTTTTAAATATACAGACATATTGTAAGTGTTTGGTTGAGTGGCATACATATCCAATAACAAACAGGTCACAGAGGAACCTATAGAGGACCCTGAAAGAGAGACCTCTGTAAGAGGAGAAGGAAATTTGGTATGCAGAATCAGATCTTACCATAGGCCCTCGGCTGGGTTAGAAAGATTGGTTCCAGCTACGCATGTCTGATACTGTAACCTGGGTCAGCTTCATGGGTCTGCAATCTCTACAGTCACACAAGGACCCACACTCAGAAGAGTCCCACGCTTTCCTTTTTTATTTTCTCTTTTTTTCTTTTTTTTTAAATTCTCTGTTCTCACTATCTTATGCTTCTTAGCAATTTTTGAACAAGGGAACCTGAATTTCCATTTTTCACTGAACCCCACAAGTTATTTGGTCAATTGTGACTGCAAGCCTTCCTGTGGTCCTTCTTCCATTCCAGTTAGAAATAGTTCCTCACTTAACTAGGTTATCCTCTTACGGAAATACTGTACGGTGGCAGTAGGATTTGGGGGTCAACCCTCGCTGGTTTATTTCTTCCTAAAAATTAATCAAAGAAAGGATAATTGCTCAGGGGTCAGGAGAAGAAGTAATCTCATTACTACTGGAATACCTTCTTTATCTTTCATAAGAAAAATGACACAATGAAAACTTATAACTATTTTCTAGTCAGGGTGTGTTCACTAGCCCCCCAAAAATTCACTTTTTTTTTTTTTTTTTTTTTTTTTTTTGAGACAGAGTTTTGCTCTCGTTGCCCAGGCTAGAGTGCAATGGCACAATCTGGGCTCACCGCAACTTCCACCTCCCGGGTTCAAGCAATTCTCCTGCCTCAGCCTCCCTAGTAACTAGTATTACAGGCGTGTGCCACCATGCCTGGCTAATTTTGTATTTTTAGTAGAGACAGGGTTTCTCCATGTTGGTCAGGCTGGTTTTGACCTCCCGACCTCAGATGATCTGTCTGTCTCAGCTTCCCAAAGTGCTGGGATTACAGGCATGAGACATCACGCCCAGCCCCAAAACCCCACTTTTTATTTTACATTAAAACATTTTTCTATACCATGTGACAACTTATCGGTATGTCTTCTTGATTTCCATTTCTGAGAGTAATAATCTGCCAATACAGAATAAGGGAGTAGGTTTAAGAATTCCGCAATGGGCTTACATTTGGACAAGGTATAAAATGAAATCTCATCCTTATATCTCCAGTGGGAAGCATGGCAGGTAAAATAATGTTAGGTCAATATCTGGAGAGCTGGCACCCTGTAAATATTTTCTACCTAAAGTTTTATAGGTAGAGTCTAATCCAGGCTTAAGTTCATGTCTGGTCAAAGTCTGCACATAATGCTTTAGTTTGTGCTGTCACCCAGCTGTCTCTCTTGGTTTTTCAATATCTGTTGTTTAGCTTCTCTAAGGCAAGGGCTGTCTAAATTGCTTAGTTTTGTACATGTGTTACCAAACCACAAATTAATATGAAGTGACCTGCATCTATTTCCCGCCACACTTCAAGCTTTACTTTATGAGTTTATAGCAACAATTATGATAATAATAAATATAAATATTTAATCAAATTCAAAATCCTGTTTTTAATGTCTTCATAAAAATTTAGCCAAGTCCATCTTTTTTTTAGAGTGGAAAGACTTTACATTTAAAATGTACCTAGGGCAGTCACCAGAAATGAAATATTCCTTTTGAAGGAAAGACATCATGAAGAACACAGAGGTAAGTCTAAGGGATGGCATCAACAGAGGTGTCAGGCTCTGAAGGAAAACGGCAGCCTGAAATGAAACAGACTCACATGAGGGGATGTAAAGATGATGGTTCTTTCAGGAATTCCATCTTTAAACATCACAAAATAATATAAACATAAAATCCCTTCAATGTTATTTAATGAACCATTTTAAAAATATTTTAGATTTTTGATGAGTACATAGGAATATGAAAATTTGAAATTCTGGGAGAGCGCTATAAAAGATGGCTGTTATCTTTTTATTGCTTGTGATGAAAGACAAAGACAGCAAGATATCTTGAATATAAATCAGAATCTTATCTAAACAGCAAGGGAAAAGTCTTTATAAAGCACTTGAGAAACCATTTACGGATGCATGTTTTAATTTTTACCCAAATTATCTTCATTTTTTTTTTTCAAAACCTATGAGGTAGGAATGGAGACGGTAGGAACAATTTGCAGAAACTCACCCTTAAATCTTTCTTCTGGTTTCCACTGCTCCCTGGGGAGAAGTTCTTGTGTTGGAAAGGGTATTTCAGGGAATTTAATTGTGTTCCTTAGCGTAAAATCAGACCTGTCTGAAACACTTCAGAACAATTAGCAAATTGTCATCTATTTCCTTCTTCTTATACCCTGGCCCCCAAGGGAAAACGGAGAACTGTCACAGTGGTAATTGCAGGCATCCTTTTTCCTTTACTGTTTTCCTGCTGACTCTTAATCCAAGTCTTATGCAAATACAGTTTTAGGGTTTACAGAAAAGGAACAAAATTTAGCCTCGAAAAGCCAAACTTATTTTCCAGTTCCATGATTTCCTCCTTCTTGGTATTCCACAAGGGAGCTCATTTCCATTTCATACCCCCTGAGAAGGAACATTATCATATCATCATGAAGAACTAAATTAGTTCCTATTATCCCTGTGCCATAGTGTGAGGTCGGCCAATTGGAATTTATCCTTGCTGATCTTAGAGCTTGAACTGCTAGGGAACAGTAAAACTAGGCAGTGAAGGTGCCTAGTGTTCCTCCTGAGGAATTTAAAAAAGGAAAAAAAAAAAAAAAAAAGACTATAGCTCAGCTTTTGATAAGGAGAAGGGTAATTTCATGCCAAATGGTACCAGCACTGTGATTTGAATCTTGTATTATTAATTATTATTTCTGAGAGCATATGCACTTGAGAAAGGTCAGTACCCCTCACTTTTAAGCTCTCATCATCAGGTACAGCATCACATGCCTTGTGAAATTGCAGTCTCTTAGTGGAGGCTTGAGCCTCTCCCTGGGGGAATAGCTCATTAATCCTCACAAGATGTTGCTTTGATGAGCCTGCTTTTCTTCTCATCTTTTTCCTTATGATTTTCAGTCTATCTGTCTAGGATCTGTTTGGGCAAGTGAATGAGCCACAGGGGCTAGAAGTAGTTTGACTTTCAGGCTAGGCAAGTATGCACAAGGAGTTAACATAGTAGGCCTGAGACTGCAGTTCTTAGAAAGGATGGCGAGCATTAGACCTGTTTGCAAAGCTGGCCCTTAGCAGATGTCTGGGACCTCGGATTTGGAGAAGGCTCCTGCCATCCCCAGAACCGGTGAGTTACTCACTGTCTACAAAATGCTTATACAAATAATATGGTTCATGCCGAACACCTGCTTCCTTCTGGGAGCCTGGAATTTTGCTACATGACAGGTGGAGAGTGCCTATGTGACTAGCCCCCAGTAAAAACTTTGGGCACTCAGTCTCTAATGAGCTTCCCTGGTAGATGACATTTCGTGTATTGCTGGAGGAATCAAGTGCATAGTACATTAGTTCTACTGGGAAAGGACTCTTGGAAGCTTGTACCTGGTTTTCCCCACACTTGGCCCCATGTAGCTTTATCCTTTGCTGATTGTACCTTGTATCCTTTTGCTGTAATAAATCACAGTTATGAGTACAACTATATTCTGGGTCCTGTGAGTCCTCCTAATAAATCATCAGACCTGGGGATGGTCGGGGGATCCCTTAATACACAAGGTATAATAAAAAGGAAGCCCACTCCACTTTTCACTGTGACTTTTAAGATTAAAATCTGAAGTTATAATTTTTTTTATTATTTGATATCACTTTAGCTAACCTCTAAAATAACTTACACATAGAATTATGAATTCTGAGAAAGCTTTATGTAAACTGTAATTTTGGAAATAAGGTACTATTATTGATCCTACACTTAAATTAGTTATTTCTGTTATAGTGTACTACATTCTACTCAAATTGGGTGTTGTGGCAGCTTTTATTTTTAAAGAAGTTATCTAGTGAAACAATTATTTTCTCAGTAATACCACTAGTTTATGGAGTGCTACACTATAAAGGCTTGGGGTTCTGATTGAATTATTTTCCCTGAAGAAGAACATTGAGTTGAATGTTCTGAGAAATAAATATATTATATTTGAAAAATATATTAGAGACCAGAAGCTATAACACTACCAGGATATTTTTTTTAGATGCCTGATATAAAGAACTATAGCTTTAGGTGAGTATATTATACATTACATTAGAGTATGTCAAAATCCTTTAGAAATTCTTTATTTGGCCACAAATATTGCTTCAAATTTTAGTTTAACAGGTTTACTGAGAGAATATTGGATTAAGTTGGTTACACAGCAAGTGAGGGACAAGAGTGGGAAAACAAAATTTCTCCTAAGAATAGTTCACTCTCCAATTCTTCTCCAGTTGTGGTCATCTTATATGCAAAGGCACATGAATATCAGTGGACCTCTGCTGACTCAGAGGCTCTTGTGTCTATAAATGCAACTGCTAGCTACAGGCTGACTAACTCCTAGTGCCAGAATCAAAGTCCTATTTTCTCAAGGCTGTGTCCTCCAGAGTCAGAATGGACTGCTTCTAATATGTATAAATAATACTATGCTTCAACTTTCTTCTAAACAAAGCTCTATCTAGTTCATTAACTAGAATCCATGTGCTTATAGGTGTGGAGTTTCGAGCAAGATACCAAATCTGCTTTTGAAACCTATGGTGCGACTTAGACTACAATGTTTATTTTTTGAGTCTTGTTGTGTAATTTATAAAATGGCAATTATATAACCTAATGCACAGATCTGTAGGAACAGCTACAGGAAATAGCCACTATGTAAGTACAGGACCTACAGACTATGCCTGAAACATCATGGTAGGCATCAAATGAATAGAAATTCTGGCCAATCCTTTGTCTATTGGTAGAATCATAGCCTTTGACAGACAGATGGTCAAGGAAGCATACATAAGTACGTAAAATGCATTTGTATTCAACTCACTTTAGAGCAATTAATTGGAGTTTCCCATGTGAGAAATAGTTTAATTGAAAAATCACTGTTTGGAATTCAAAGCATTTTCTCTCAAGACTTGTGACTTGAAGCCCTGTTTGTTTTCTCTGTATACTTTGTTTTAACAACATGGCATGTTTCTCCTTATTAAACCAGATGGGCTTCTCATTAAACCTTATTTCAGTGATTAAAAGAAAAGAAAGCCTACTTCTTTGTGACTCCTCCCCCTATCCCATGATTGATACTATGACATCGAATATTTTACATTTTAGATCAGGACAAATTTGGTGAAAACCCATTTAGTCATTTTTTGGGAGTATAGTAACAGATAAGCAAGTAGATGTAAACTTTATTTCCTTTATATATGGAGACGATAATTACAGACATTGACACTTGCTCCTCTCCTTAACTTCAACTAATATATTGACAATACGAATTTGTTCCTGATAATGTGGTTCCAGTGTATGAATTTTAAAATCTCCTTTGTAACTTCATATATTATCTAAAGATGCTTGGGAACAAACAATTGCAAAACAAAGCAAGCCTTAGATAACAGGATCAGAGCAAGTAAGGGCTAAGAAGCAAAAAATTTTAAAATGTGTTAGACAAGCTAGAGAGTTAATTGACAGAGAACACATTTCACAGCACTACCATGGGAATAAAAAAAAGACTAGAGAGAGTTGAAGACAAAGAGAAAAGAAACATTCACCTTTAAGAATAATGCCAAGAAATTTGTCCTCCATGAGTAACCTAGACTTACCCACTCCTAGTCCCCCTGTACTCTCATCATACATTGTGATGGGTGATGCTCTTGACACACCGTGTGGACACTGCCAAGCTATCAATCATGTTTCATCCTCAACCCAAAATGACCTTCACCTATCAGTCTGTTTAACAAACATATGTTCAACATGTAAGACTCATGTGTTGTTCTCTCTGTAAAGACTTTTTGACACCAATCCAGGTAAAACTGATCAGTACCTTCTTTGGATCTTCTCTGTATTCAGTAATTACTTAGACCAGAGTACCCATAACTTAATATTATTGTATTTGTTTCTTTATGTGACTTTTTTTTCTTTAGATTATAATTTTTTTATGGGCTAAGAATCCAATTCATCTTTATATGTAGGTGGCACAAAAATTTATTTAGATTAGTGACCAATTGTATAAGTGAAGACAACAAGAAAGAAATAAAACAAAGAATAAAAGCAGAAATGAAAAGGATCTCATAAATTTAATAACACGGTACGGAAAAAAGCACAGTGTTTTTCTCACCTAGGTTGAAGCTATGGGGAACAAAAGTTTCTTCTTTCACACCAGTATTCAAATATAACTGATTACAAAATGATTTTAAAAAACCCAAAAACAAAAGAAAATATAAAAATTTTTTATCACAAAAGTATTCACTTCTAATGGATGAACTATAATCGTGGGGTCTGAGTAATACCATGAATGCAAATATAAGACAAAAGAGTAAAATCCAAATCCTGATCTTCACATTTTTTCTTCGACAGCAGAAAATTTCAAACTTAAGATAACTCTCAGACATTTCAGTTGAAAAGTCCAAAAATAAGCACTGATGTTTGGCAGGAGGCTAGAAGACACTTTGATCTCCTCAAAGTCACAGTTTGGCCCGGGAGTATTACCTTACTGTGGTCTACTCCATTTACCTCTTTATTTTTCCACTTTTAAGTTACATTTCAGGCATCAGTGATTTTCCAAGATGTATGGGCCTTGGCAGTAGCAGTTCCTAAGGCCATCAGCGCTCTGCATTCCAAAATCAATCACATGAGAAGTTTATTGGCATCAAGACACTTTCTCATTATGAAACACCAAGAGAAAATGTTTCTGAATATATTTGATTCATAACTGGCAGTGTTGGTCTTGAAGTAAACAATAAACTTTGAGCAACCTTAGTATATGTAATTATCAATTGAAGCTATGATATTAAGACCTACCATTAGGCATACAATGTCTACATGAATTTGCTAGCTGCTAAGACCCTGGAGGTTTTGATACCCAGCCATCACCTGCTCTTTTCAGATGGTCCTCATGATCAGGACTTGTTATTTAATTCTTTGTGAAGTTGTCAAGCTCTGGTTTTCTAAGGTGAAACTAGAACAAATATTTCACTTTTAGAGCCTCTTTCTTTCTTTATCACACTAAATTTACATTCTATATAGCTGAGACAAAAAAGAGGGTAAAATGTATACTTGTTTACTTCAAATGTACCCATATTAAATAACTATTAAGTGCTATGAAGTGTACTGAGAACTTAAAATCATATGAGGATGAATATTACTTTGTCTCTGTTCTTAAGAGCTTGCAAACAGTGGCTGAGGAAGGTAAAGATAAAGTGAAATATATAACTAAAGCAAGAAATAAAATGATAACTTTGGACTTACAACTATTTTTATAGGGGTTCAAGGAAACAGGATTCTCTTCAATCTGAGGATAAAAGTAAAAGGATAAAAAGTAAAGAAATAGTTCATTTAAAATGTGGTACAGAGGGGCAGGGCTAAGATGGCCAACCAGAAGCAGTGGTGATCGGAGGCTCCCATCGAAAAGAACCATAATGGTGTATGAATCCTGCACCAGCAACCAAGGTATCCAGGTTCTCTCATCGGAACTGACTAGGTGGCTGGCGTGATCCACAGAGAGGAAGGAAGAGCAGTGCAGTGTGTTGGCCCACCTGAGACCCACACAGGGCAGGGGAGCCCCGATCCCCTAGCCAAGGGAAGCAGTGAGTGAGCATGGTACCCAACCTTGGAACTGTGCAACCCATGGATCAGAAGATCCCACTCATGAACCCACACCACCAGGGCCTAGGGTCCCAACCCTGGAGCTGCGCAGATTCTCAATGGCCTCTCAGCTGGAATCTGCTTAAGCCTGCCGAGTTCCCAGGGGAGGAGCAATCAGCACCACAGCTGCGGCTGCCTGCATCTAAGCCTTTTGAGCTCCTTGGGGGAGAGGCAGCAGCCAGCACTGGGACTAATAACTACCTAACACGCTAAGCTCCCTGGGCATGGGAAGGGCAGCAGCCATCTCTATACCTCCAAGCTGTACTTTTTTCCTGCTGGAGCCAGGGAGGCTGGAGGGCTTGGTCCCAAGAGGTATTCCCCACAGCCTAACACACTAGCTGTGGCACTCTGTAACTGGAGTGCCTCTTCAGGCCTGATCCTGACTCCTCCCTTTCTCACTGGGGAGGGCCTCCCTACAAGAACTCCAACTCCACCCGGGGGCTCAGAGGCAGAACCCTGATCTCCCTGGGCCTGAGTCTCTAGAGGGAGGGGCAGCCACAGTCTCTGCAGACCAACATACTTAGCCTTTCCTCCTGGTAATTCTGAGGTATCCAGGCAGCCCAGATGAGTGAGTTTTCCCCCAGTAAAGCACACCCCCTCCACCAAGGGACAAAGTTCTTCATTAAACAGGTCCTGTTCTCCATGCCACCCAACTGAGTGAGACACTCCAACAGATACCCTATACAGCAGCGATCATACTAGCATCAGGTTGGTGCCCCTTGAAGTCAGAGATCCCAAAAGAAGAAGCAGGCACCCGTCTTTGCTATTCTCCAACCTCCTTGAGTGACCAGGCATGGGAGTGAACAAGGTGAATAGGGCCTGAAGTGAACTCCCAACAAACCACGGCAGCCCTACAGAAGAGGAACCTGACCACTGAAAGAAAAACAAAGAGAAAGCAACAACAACAGCATCAACAACAAAAAAGTCCCCACAATAACCCCATTCAAGGGTCAGTAGCCTCAAAGATGGAAACTAGACAAACTCATGAAGATGAGAAAGTATCAGTTGAAAAAACGTTGCAAATCCAAAAGGCCAGAGTGCCTCTCCCCTCCAAATAATCACAATGCCTCTCCAGCAAGAGTGCAGAACTGGACAGAGGATGAGATGGACAGATTAACAGAAGTAGGCTTCAGAAGATGGGTAATAAAAAACTCTGCTGAGCTAAATGAGCATATTGTATGTTGTAACCCAATGCAAAGAAGCTAAGAACCATGATAAAAGGCTGGAAGAGCTGCTAAGTAGAATAACCAGTTTAGAGAGAAACACAAATGACCTGATGGTCATATGAAAGACATATTATGTGAACCTCATGAAGCATGCACGAGTATCAATAGCTAAATCAACCAAGTGGGAGAAAGGATATCAGAGTTTGAAGACCACCTTGCTGAAATAAAGCACTCAGACAAGATTAGAGGAAAAAAAAATGAAAAGAAACAAACAAAACCTCTAAAAAATATGAAACTACATAAAAAGATCGAATCTATGATTGATTGGAGTACCTAAAGGGGATGGGGAGAATGGAAATAAGCTGGAAAACATACTTCAGGATATTATCTGGAGAACTTCCTTAACTTAGCAAGACAAGCCAACTTGCAAATTCAGGAAATACAGAGAACATCACTAAGATACTCCACAGAAAGATCAACCCCAAGACACATAATCATCAGATTCTCCAAAGTCAAAATGAAGGAAAAAATATTAAGGGCAGCCAGAGAGAAGAGCCAGGTCACCTACAAAGCGACACCCATCAGACCAACTGTAGAACTCTCAGCAGAAACCCTATAAGCCAGAAGAGACTGGAGGCCAATATTCAACATTCTTAAAGAAAAGAATTTTCAACCCAGAATTTCCTATCCAGCCAAACTAAGCTTCATAAGTGAAGGAGAAATGAAATCCTTTCCAGAGAAGCAAATGCTGAGGGATTTTGTCAACATGAGGCCTGCCTTGCAAGAGCTCCTAAAGGAAGCACTAAATATGAAAAGGAAAAGCACACCAAAATATAAAGACCAGTGACGCTATGAAGAAACGGCATCAAATAGTGTGCAAAATGACCAGATAGCATCATAATGACAGGATCAAATTCACACATAACAACACTAACCTTAAATGTAAATTAGCTAAATGCTCCAATTAAAAGACACAGACTGGTAATATGGATAAAGAGTCAAGACCCACTGGTGTGCTGTATTCAGGAGACCCATCTCACATGCAAAGACACACAGAGGCTCAAAATAAAAGGATGGAGGAAAATTTACCAAGCAAATGGAAAGCAAAAAACATCAGGAGCTGCACTTCTAGTCTCTAATGAAAAAGACTTTAAACATACAAAGATAAAAAGAGACAAAGAAGGGCATTACACAATGGTAAAGGGATCAATTCAACAAGAAGAGCTAACTATCATAAATATGCACCCAATACAGGAGCACCCAAATTCATAAAAGAGGTTCTGAGATACCTGTGAAGAGACCTAGACTCCCACACAATAATAGTGTGAGATTTTAACACCCCATTGTCAATATAGACACATCAACGAGACAGAAAATTAACACGGATATTCATAACTTGAACTCAGCTCTGGATCAAGTGAACTTAACAGACATCTACAGAATCCTCCACTCCAAATCAACAGAATATACAATCGTCTCAGTGCCACATGGCGTTATTTCTAAAATCAACCACATAGTTGGAAGTAAAACACTCCTTAGCAAATGCAAAAGAACTGAAATCATAACAAGCAGTCTCTCAGACCACAGTGCAATCAAATTAGAACTTAGGATTAAGAAACTCACTCAAAACCACACAATTACATGGAAATTGAACAACCTGTTCCTGAATGACTTCTGGATAAATAATGAAATTAAGGCAGAAATCAAGAAGGTTTTTGAAACCAACAATAACAAAGAGACGATGTATCAGGATCTCTGGGACACAGCTAAAACAGTGTTAGGAGGGAAATTTAGAGCACCAAATGCCCACATCAGAAAGCTAGAAAAATCTCAAATCAACACCCTAACATCACAATTAAAAGAGCTAGAGAAGCAAGAGCAAACTAATCCAAAAGCTAGCAGAAGACAAGAAATAACTAAGATCAAAGCAGAATTGAAGGAGATAGAGACACACAAAAAAACCCTCCAAAAAATCAATAAATCCAGGAGCTGGTTTTTTGAAAACAATAACTAAATAGATAGACTGCTACCTAGACTAATAAAGAAGAAAAAATAGAAGAATCAAACAAATACAATTAGAAAAAGATAAAGGGGATATCACCACTGACCCCACAGAAACACAAACTACCCTCAGAGAATATTATAAACACCTCACACAAATAAACTGGAAAATCTAGAAGAAATGGATAAATTCCTGGACACATACACTCTCCCAGGACTGAACAAAGAAGAAGTCAAATCCCCGAATAGACCAATAAACAGTTCTAAAATTGAGGCAGTAATTAACAGCCTACCAACCAAAAAAAGCCCTGGACCAGATGAACTCACAGCTGAATTCTATCAGAGGTACAAAGAGGAGCTGGTACCATTCCTTCTGAAACTATTCCAAACAATTGCAAAGGAGGGAATCCTCCCTAACTCATTTTATGAAGTCAGCATCATCCTGATAACAAAACCTAGCAGAGACACAACAAAAAAAGAAAATTTCAGGCCAATATCCCTGATGAATGTATGTGCAAAAATCCTCAATAAAATACTGACAAACTGAATCCAGGAGCACCTCGAAAAACTTATCCACCTGGACCAAGTCAGCTTCATCCCTGGGATGCAAGACTGGTTCAACATATGCACGTCAATAAATGTAATCCATCACATACACAGAACCAATGACAAAAAACATATGATTATCTCGATAGGTGCAGAAAAGGCCTTTGATAAAATTAAACATCGCTTCATGTTAAAATCTTTCATTAAACTAGATGTTGATGGAACGTATCTCAAAATAATAAGAGCTATTTATGACAAAACCACAGCCAATATCATACTGAATGGGCAAAAGCTGGAAGCATTCCCTTTGAAAACCAATACAAGACAAGGATGCCCTCTCTCACCACTCCTATTCAACATAGTATTGGATGTTCTGGCCAGGGCAATCAGGAAAGAGAAAGAAACAAAGTGTATTCAAATAGGAAGAAAAGAAGTCAAATTGTCTCTGTTTACAAACAACATGATTCTATATTCAGAAAACCCCATCATCTCAGCCCCAAAACTCCTTAAGCTGATAAACAACTTCAGCAAAGTCTCAGGCTACAAAATCAATGTGCAAAAGTCACAAACATTCCCATACACCAACAATAGACAGGTAGAGAGCCAAATCTGAATGAACTCCCATTCCCAATTGCTATGAAGAGAATAAAATACTGAGGAATACAGCTAACAAGGGACAGGAAGGATCTCTTCAAAGAGAATTATAGACCACTGCTCAAGGAAATAAGAGAGGACACAAACAAATGGAAAAACATTCCATCCTTAAGGATAGGAAAAATCAATATTGTGAAAGTAATTTATATATTCAGTGCTATTCCCATTAAACTACCCTTGACATTCTTCACAGAATTAGAAAAATCTACTTTAAATTTCATATGGAATCATATAAGTCCGCATATAGCAAGCCAATGGTAAGCAAAAACAACAAAGCTGGAGGCATCACTCTACCTGACTTCAAATTATACTACAAGGCTACAGTAACCAAAACAGCACGGTATTGTACCGAAACAGACATATAGAAAAATGGAACAGAACAGAGACCTCAGAAATAACACCACAAATCTACAACCATCTGATCTTTGACAAACCTAACAAAAACAAGCAATGGGGAAAGGATTTCCTATTCAATAAATAGTCCCGGGAAAACTGGCTAGTCATATACAGAAAACTGAAACTGGACCCCTTCCTTCTACCTTATACAAAAATTAACTCAAGATGGATTAAAGACTTAAAGGTAAAACCTAAAACTATAAAAACACTTGAAGATAATCTAGGCAACTTCAAGACGTAGGCCTGGACAAAGACTTCATGACAAAAATGGCAAAAGCAATCGCAACAAAATCCAAAATTGACAAATGGGATGTAATTAAACTAAAGAGCTTCTGCACAGCAAACGTAACTACCATCAGAGTGAACAGGCAACCTACAGAATGGGAGAAAAGTTTTGCAATCTATCCGTCTAATAAGGTCTAATACCTAGAATTTATAAGGAACTTAAACATACTTACAATTAAAAAAATTAAAAAGTTGGCAAAGGATATGAACAGACACTTCTCAAAAGAAGACATTTACATAGCCAAAAAACATATGAAAAAGCCCAACATCACTGATCATCAGAGAAATGCAAATTCAAACCACAGTGAGGTATCATCTCACACCAGTCAGAATGGCAATTATTAAAACGTCAGGATACAATAGATGCTGGCAAAGCTGTATAGGAACACTTTTACATTGTTTGTGGGAATGTAAATTAGTTCAACCATTGTGGAAGACAGTGTGGTGATTCATCAGGTATCTAGAACCAGAAATACCATTTAACCCAGCAATTCCATTACTGAGTAGAGACCCAAAGGAATATAAATTATTCTACTATAAAGACACATGCACATGTTTGTTTATTGCAGCACCATTTACAATAGTAAACACATGGACTCAACCTAAATGCCCATCGATGATAGACTGGATAAAGAAAATGTGGTACATATACACCATGGAATACTGTGCAATATTGGTTAAATACTGCATAAGAAAGAATGAGATCGTGTCCTTTGCAGGGACATTGATGAAGTTGGAAGCCATCATTCTCAGCAAACTAACACAGGAACAGAAAATCAAACACTGCATGTTCTCACTCATAGTTGGAAACTGAACAATGAGAACACATGGACAAAGAGAGGGGAACAACACACACCAGGGCCTGTTGGCAGGTGGTGGGGGAGGGTTGGAAACTTACATTATGGGTCAATAGGTGCAGCAAACTACCATGGTGCACATATACCTATGTAACAAACTTCCACTTTCTGCACATGTATCCCAGAACCAAGTAAACTTTAAAAAATATAATAATAAAATGTGATGTGAATGTTGAGAAAGAAAAAAGACTCAAAAAACCAAAATCAACCTTCACAAATAGAATAAAATGAACATACAGGCTGGGAATTGGGGCAGAATCTACAGCAATTCACTTTGGATGAATGTGAGAATGTGAAGACTGAAAGAAGGAACAACTAGAAAGATAGACTGAAGGCTATTAAATGTTTCACTTTAAAATTGCTAATTTTATGCTATGTAAATTTTATCTCAATACAAAGTAACATGAAGGGTGGATAAAGATATATTATGCTAAAACTAATCAAAAGAGAACTGGAACAACCATGTTAATTTCAGACAAAGTAGGCTTCAAAACAAGAAAAAATGATCATGGATAAAGAGTCACACTAAATAATTTAAAGGAGTGGGTCCTCCAAGGAACCATAACAATTATAAATGTTTTTGCACCTAACAACAGACAATAAAAACATGTGAGGCAAAAACTAATACAACTGCGAAGAAAAACAGACAACTTTTGCTATTATAAGTGAAGATATAATAAACACCCCCTCTTTCGGTAATGACAGATCAAGAAGGCCAAAAGTGAGGATACAGTTAACCTGAAAAGCACCATAAATCAACTTGATATGATTGGCAACCTTAACTTGACAAATATTGTCTACAAATTATTTGCAACTGATGTAACACTTAATGGTGAGAAATTTGACATTTTCCTCCTAAGATTGGGAATGAAGTAAGAATGTCTGTAACCATTCTTAGACAGCATTATACGGGAATTCCTAGCTAGGTCATTAAGACAAAGAAAGTAAATAAAAGGCATATAGATTGGGAAAGAATAAATAAAACTTTCTTTACAGATAACATGACTGTTGATGTAGAAGTCCTCAAAGAATGAACAAAAACAAAAACAAATCTCCTGAAACTATTAACCAAGTATAGACTAAGGAAACATAATAATTAAATGCAATGTGATATCATAGACGGAATGCTGGAACATAAACGGAACATTAAGTAACAACTAAGGAAGCCGGAATAAAGTGTAGACTTTATTAATGACTCATCAGTATCAGTTCATTAACTGTATCAAATGTACTATACTAATATTAATATGTAAATAATAGGGGAAACTGGGTGTAGTGGATGTAGAAACTCACTGTATAATCCTTGCAATTTTTCTACAAATCTAAAATTGTTTTCGATAAAGTTTATTTTAAAAAGGAATTAATTTGGGGGAAATATCTGTCTGCTTAGAGTCAGAAGAGACTAGCTGAAGTCTCTGGTCCATAGAATAACTCTGCTGTTTGATTACAAAATGGGCACTCGAACAACTGAAAAAAAAGAAATGAATAGCCAGTGAATCAAACCAGTGATCTCACTGTTACAGAATTTCTCAGAAGAGATATACTATCTGCTTACATTAGAAAAATGTTGCAGAAAAAAATGTCTATGTACGCTAGCATTTGAATCGCTTAATCTTAAACAAGTTCCTAATCTTCCTGTGCTTAAGATGCCTTCTCCGTAACATGGTAATTAATGTATCATTTATCTGACACAAGGGTTAACACAAATGGGTTGATAATGGAAAGTACTTGGGATGGTGTCTGCCAGAAAGTAAGCACTCAGTTCTTCATCATCATCATCATCATCATCAAGTAAGTTATAAAATGCAAGCTTGAGCCGGGTGTGGTGGCTCACGCTTGTAATCCCAGCACTTTGGGAGGCCGAGGCGGGTGGATCACAAGGTCAGAGATCGAGACCATCCTGGCTTACACGGTGAAACCCTGTCTCTACTAAAAATACAAAAAATTAGCTGGACACGGTAGGGGGCACCTGTTGTCCCAGCTACTCGGGAGACTGAGGCAGGAGAATGGCGTGAACCCGGGAGGCAGAGCTTGCAGTGAGCCAAGATTGTGCCACTGTACTCCAGCCTGGGCGAAGAGCAAGACTCCATCTCATAAATAAATAAATAAATAAATAAATAAATAAATAAAATGCAAGCTTGACATGCATGTGGAATCTTCCCTGATGTCTTTAAAATTGAAATGGTTTCTTTCATTTCTCAAGCTTTTTTAAGGCACTTTTCAAGGCAATATTTGTAAAAACCCATGAGGCATGAGCAAAAATGTGTATGCTATGATCTTCTATGTTCTCTGCAGTTCCTACCTTGTTTCTTTTCGGCTGTTGCTTTGAGACCTGTTATTTCTAAGAGGAAAAAGAAAAGCAAATTTAATACAAATACTCTGAGTTTCAGGTAGGGTTAAAGCATCGAGGGATAAAGGTATCCTTCTGACAGTAACACAAGGTAATATGAATTTTTATTTGAATTTTTTCTCTCTGCTCTTGGACAGGGACAAACCTTAAAAGGAGTATCCAGGGCATGATAGCTCTTCTCCAAAAATAAGCTATTTGTGTGACATTCCTTTCTGGTTGTCACTTTTCTTTGTGTCAGCTTGGAAAAAACTGACAGAATCACTTTGTCCATGTAATTCAAACAATAAAACATTGAGTTGTGTAATTTTAAGGTGCCTTCCAGTTCCAAGATTCTATGATTTCAGCCATTGAAGGTAATGTTGGAAAAGAATCTTTTAAATGTTATGTTCTTATAATAGTAACTGTGTCATTTTTCAGTCAATGATAATTAGTGTCACAATTAGGAAAATAGATCCTTATGTTCATTAATGATGAAGTCTAATATTCTAAGGTATTGTGATATTGTAAAATAATATATTTGGTCTTTGTCCCCATTATACAACTCTTAAAATCTTTGGAAAATCCAAAGTGATGTCTTTTTGGATGCCAATGAGTTAATTGATGGGTGGCAGCCCCTAGGTAGCTGCAGCATGGGAGCTAGTCACAGGAAAGACCAAGACATAATTAGAGGGTTGGAACTTTCTGCTCCATCTCTGAATCTCTAGGGCGAGGAGAGGGGCTCATGGTTGAGCTAATTATCAATGGCTAAGTATTTAATCAATCATGTCTACATAATGAGACTTTCATAAAAATCTAAAAGGACTGAGTTCAGAAAGCTTCCAGATAGCCGAACACATGGAGGTTCCTGGTGGGTGGTTCGCCCAGAGAAGGCATGGATACTACGCGCCTCTTCCCACATGCCTTGCCCTATATTTTCCTTCATCTGTATCCTTTGTAACATCTTTTGTAATAAACCAGTAAACATAAGTGTTTCCCTGAGTTCTGTGTATCACTCTACCAAATTAATAATCCCAAGGAGGGGATCATGGGAACCCTGATCTACTGCTGGCCAGTCAGAAATATAGGTGAAACAACCTGGGGCCTGCACTGGGCCTAGGAAATGGAGCGGGGCAGTCTTGTGGGATCAAACTCTCAACTTGCAGAATCTGATACTATCTCCAGGTAGATCATGTCAAAACTTTATTTAATTAGAAGACACCCAGCTGGTGTCCACTGCAGAATTGAGTGCTTACTTGCTATTGGGGAGAAATTCCCATGTATCTGGTGTCAGAAGAGTGTTTTGAGAGGATAATGGGAGAAACTGAGTTTATTTATTCCTCCCTACACCGTATCATTTAGCATTATCTTTTCTTTGTCACTTCCTTTTCTAAATGTAAGAGCAATGTTTGATGCTCATAGGGGGAAGATTTTTGAAGGCAGTTAATAATATTGAAGGTTTTAATAACAAATACAAATATATATGCATATATGCATGCATATATATATATATATATATAAGATTTAAGCAAAATAACAGTGCATTTATTACTAGTCAGTCATTTACTATCTTAAGATGAAACTGATGATTAGTTGTTCTTTCTTAATGTTCTGAGACAAGAGGAAATAACTATTAACAAACCACTAGAGATTTCAAGATTTCAATTTGGTGTCTGGAAAACATTTTCTAGAAGGCTAACAACTTTGAAATGAGTACCAATGCAAAGAAAATTTTCTGTAAAGATAATTTGAAATTGGAATAGATGTTCTGATAGGAATGTTTCTTGGGGAATCATGATGAAAGTGTAAAGGAAGGCCCCTTTTGGGATCTGAACCTCCTGGTGTGATTGAAGTTAGACATTATTTCAGCTACACACATTTCCTCAACAGGGTTGGAACTGAAGCTCTGTTGCTAAGCAGAAGTGTTTCATTTGTTATTCTCTACAGAGTCTACTGATCAAAGATTTGTGACTTTCATCTTAACCTGACTTTCTCTAAGGTTAAGGTTTCGTTTTGAATTACTTGTTGCTGTTTCTAATAACCTTTTCTAGCATTCAAAATTCTGGTCAAGGAGAAATCAGTTTCTCTTTGAAAAAGGGAAATAAGTCTTTGTGGCATAAGCATAATTTGTAAATCTTTAAAACTGGCCAAATTCTGGAGCCAAGTTCAATTGACAAGTCTAAACTTTCTTCTCGAGTGACCAAAATTATAAAAGACTCTGTGAGGTCAAAATAAGTCCTAAATATAAGAGCCACTGTTTCTCCAGCTGAGAGGCATCTTAGGTGACATATATCTTATGGGAGTGTTGAAACTTCTCACTCTATCACTCATGACATGAAATGTTCTCACTGGAAATCCCTTGAGAAGAACATACAGGGAACCCTGCGTAATCTGGTGGGCATGCATAAAGGCTAATCACCTAGTACCTTAAGCATCCACGTTACTTAGGACCACTAACATTCATAAAAGGGAAGAACCAACTCAGGAGTGACACCTTGAGGAACTATTCCCACAGTCAGCAGACTTGGTCCAAAAATCTTCTGTAAAGTCTTTTGATCTTCAAGAGGAAAATAGAAACGATGGGTAATCATGTATCTAAAACCAAGTGTTCCTCCTTTACCAACTCTAGAAACAGCAGCTAAATTCGTGTTTAATAATTATGGCCCCTCTTCCTGCAAATATTTAGAAAATTGGTAACACATAGCTTGCAATGACCCCAAATTACAGTGGACAGAGTGGGGTACCTTTGAAATACATAAACTAGTTTATCTGCATGCTCAGTTAGAACAAGTTGGTTCTAAAATAACAAAACAAAACACAAGCGGTAGAGCTATTTTCAATGGTACTTAGAAACCTCCAAAAGAGGTTCTGATAAAGTCATTCCTTTGTAGGAAAAACAAAAAATTGTCTAAAATAATTTCTGAATTGAAAACAGACTTCTGAATTTCTTTTCCTTTGTCAGCCCCTCCTTCTATTTATCCCCAATTTTCAGAACATCCTTGCTTAGACTTTCTTCTCCTTCCTCTTCCTCCTTCTGCGGTTCTGGCTCAATTTCAGAAATATTCTATGTCTAATGATGGTCAAAGGTATAATTCAAGAGCATGATTAAAGAATTCCCTGATCCTCTTCAGGACCCTGTTGGATTTTCTAGAGAATTTGAATTAAACATTCAAGCTTATGATCCCAGATTCTCTGATCTGTATCAATTGATTCACAGATTGCTGTTAGAAAGTAAAGACAAAGGTTGGATAGCAAAGGTGAATTGAAGAAATCCTTTAGAGAATTTGCACACATTTTCTGAAGCAGATCCCCAATGAGCCTACCCTACTGCTAAAACTTTACTAGATGCTATCCCCTTAGTTTTCTAAACTAGATGCTATCCCCTTAGTTTTCTAAAAGGTGGTTGACTGGAACAAAATACCACCATGCCAACAAAATATTGATGACACTGTAATGTCATACTATGAAAGATGTGAAAAAATGTTAAAACAGTGTTCAGACCTATCAGAAGAAAGTTAGGCTAGCCAACAAAATAATACTCTTCTTAACTCAAACTTTATGAACAAATTAGATTAAAAATTGGCAATTATAATAAAGATACAATGGCCCCATTTGAGCTACCTGTTAAACTCATGATATGCTTAATTTTGTCTGTCAATGTCCCATGTTCCAACCAAAGAAAATAAAAAGGAAAGCTAAACAGAGAGGTACAGCAAATAGGGTTATGAGTTTACAACTTAAACAATTGTCCAACCAATTCATAGCTCCTCAATGGCCCATTAAATTTCAAAAGTAATCTTTCCTCCCACTTTACAATTACTGTAAAATGCTACAGAAAGGATTGTGGAAAATTAAAATGGAAAAAAATAGCAATAGACAAAAGAAAGAGAAGAATAAGGATGTTCCAAGATCATCAAAGGGAACTTCTTTTTTCTCTGTAGGAATAGCTTCAGGGAAATTGGAATTATTTTAAATACAGAATAAACACAACTCTTATTGACAGTTGATCTATGTTAGAGTAATAAGTCTCATCTTATTTCAAAGTCCTATTCCTTGAAGAAAAACTAATAACAGATGGTGAGTGTAACAATACTCCTATATAAACTCATAAATCTGAACCTATAGTTTTTCAATTAGGTTCCCTACAGTGAACACAAGTTTTCTACTTGGTTTCTCTAAGAGTCCACCCACATATTGTCTCAAAAGGAGGAACTGTATTTACAATTAGAAGATAAAATACAGTTATTAGATACAAATAGTTTTTGAAATCTAATCCTCTCAATTTAGGAATTGCAATTCATATTGCCATGGATGAGACAAAATTATTAAATAATGAAGAATTACAAGAGCTATTAATAATAGTACCCAATCAATTGTGGTCAAAATCCTCCACCAGCATTAGGAAAATTATCTTGGCTGTCCCAATCAAAATCCAAATTGATCCATCAAAACCTCTTCTGAACCTTAAGCAATACCCTCTAAGATCAGAGGCCATGGAGAAAATGAGGCCTGTAGCTTTAGATTATATAAGAAGAGGCTTGATTGCTCCTTGTACAATCCCATGTAACACTCCAATCCCCCCTGTAAGAAAACCAAATGGTAGAGGATGGAGACTTCTACAGGATCTGAAAGCAATTAATATCATAATCATTTCTTGACATCCAATAGTATCAAACCCATATACATTGTTGACTGTTGTCCTAACTAAAGGTGAAGTCTTTACTGTAATAGACCTGTGTAGTGAATTCTTTAGCATTTCTACTGATAAAGATAGTCAATTTCTCTTCACTTTCAGTTGGGAAGACAGAAAATACACATGAACAGTCATGACTCAGGGATTTACTAAGATCCCAACTTATTTTTCACAAATATTAAGAACAGACTTTTAGAATTTTGACTTCCCTAAGATACTTGTTTTGATACACCACATAGTTAACATCTGGACCCTTTGGCTAATGGAGTGCCACCTTGCATGAGAGCAATAACTACTACAATCCTGTTAATACCAACAACTGAAAAAATAGTGATGGAATCTCCCTCTCTGGCTTTGTTCCATGTTCTGTAGAAGCACTTCTAAACTCGCACCACACCCAACACTATTCAGTTAGTTGACTGCCGCCTTAGGATGTTCTTCTTTCTGCTCCTCATATTCCAATCTCTAGATGTAACAGCAATTTCAATCTTGCCACTCTTCTGCCCATGCCTTCAGATGAAATGCACATGATTGCCTAATCTTAACTAACTAGCTTCTCTCTCGATTTTCTGCAAGAAACTCCCTTTACTAACACTGATGTGGTTTGGTTTACAGAAGGATCTTACTTAAAGGATGAATTTGGAACGTATGTCACAGGTTATACTACAGTGTCTTTGAGCAATAGAAAGTGCTTGTCTACTAGAAACAATCTCAGCTCAACAAGCAGAGTTAATCATATTAATTAGTGCTTGTCAATTGGCAAAAAGAATAAATATTTGTATAGACAGCAGATGTGCTTTTGGGATAATTCATGACTTTAGAATCCCATGTGAACAGAGGATTTTTAACCTCTTCCAGTCAGTCCATAAAAAAAGAATAACTTGATTCAGAATTATTGGAAGCCTTATTATTGCCACAATCATTAGCCATTATCAAGATTCCAGGCCATTCAAAGTCAGACATTCCAGAAAGCAAAAGAAATAAATTAGCAGATAAAAATTAGCAAAAAGGCCTACGCTAAATGTATCTGAACAAAAAAAAGCAACACTTTTTAATAGTTACAGAAGCATTTGATTTTGATATAAAATTTTCTCAATCCAAAGCTCCAAAAATAGAACAAGAAAATTTGGAAACAAGAAGAGAAGCATACATTTCTGAGACTAGGTTATGGTATAAACCAAATGGCCTTCTCATACTTCTAACAAAATTTTAGTCATCCATCTTAACTTACGTGCATGATTTAACTCATTGGAGCCCTGATGAAATGATTACTTGGAAAATAAAAAAAACAATATTATTAAAAGCCTTCTTCAACTGTTGCTCATAAGGTGTACAATTGCTGCCATATCTGCTCAAAGTACAATCCAGGAAAATCTTTACATAATTATCAAGGTCATTTGCCTTTATCAGAGGCCCTTTCTAGGTATGACAATTAGATTTTATTCAGCTGTACCATGACAAGGATGCAATACATCGTAGTGATGATGTGTATGTGTTCTTATTGGGTAGAAACATGTCCATGTAGGAAAGCAACAGCCTACATGGTAAGTAAAATTCTCTCAGAGAAAATTATTCCTGCTTGGAGGGTTCCTCTAGAAATTCATAGCAATGGAGGTACTTATTTCACTACACAAAAAGTTCAGTCAGTATGTAAAATATGGCCCATTCTCCAACATTTCCATTGTGTATGTCAACCCGTCACCTGTGATAGTGAAATGCACAAACAGAATAATCCAAACTCGGTTGGCAAAATTAACAGAAGCTTTTAAATTCCTTGGCCAAAAGCTCTTCTGTTAGTTTTGCTTAGCCTAATATTGATGACCTTTGGTAAACACCAGCTGTTTATAACAGGTGTGTTTTATTGCAGCAGCCTTATACAACATCTAAGTAAAAACAATAATTTCATAAAAGCTTCCTTCCACAGTGATCTCCTGGGAGATGCAGAACTCAAGGATCATGGGCTTCAACTAGAAGACTTTGTCTATTAGAAATGACTTCTTTTAAAGGAGTCTCCAACCGAGATGGAGAGGTTCTTATCAGGTACTTCTTTCTAACCCCTGTGCTACACAATTAGAAGGTGTAGTTTCATGGACTTACAGTTCTCATTTAAAGAAGGCTGAATCTCCTGAGTGTACTGTTTCACTGGAAAGTGACCTCCAACTTAAATTGAGTCAACACAAAGGTAAGAAGATGGCACCTAAGGAAGACAGCAAAATCTCAAGATCCCCGGCCTGGCTTGTTGGAAGTCTGTCACACCTTGCTGAAGTTTTTGAACTGTTGTTACATTTTTGAGAAATAATTGTTATTTAGAACTTTGCAGAGCTGTTGGGTTAATAGTCCGGTTTTAAAAAAATGAACCCCTTTTTCTCCTTATGGTTGTTCCTTTGTCTTAATGCCTAGAATGACATGGTAACACTTTGGTTAAGCTATCTCACAGTGTTGCCACTGGAAGAAACCCGTCTGATTGTTGGATCTGCCATATAATTCCTAGATCTACTCATGACTAATATATGTCATTAGTAATGTTTGTCATTGACTTTTAAGATCTCCTTACTGTCCCCACTTATTTGGAGCAACTCCCCTCTGGATTAATTTCCTAGGTCTGACTTCTTCCTAACCTGAAACACTGTTTTAATTTGTCTCTTGTTGTGAGTGGTTGGCCCAAGCTTTAACCTAGATTATATCCATGGACCTCCTCGATCCCTGTACTACAGGCTAAACAAGCGCCAACAATAAATCAATAAGCTACCATGTAAATGTATTCTGGAATCCTTGCAAAGAAAGAAACAGATGTTTTAATTTGGTATTGTCAGCACTCCCCATGAGTGAGTCTATTCACAATAATTTCTTAGCAGAATCACCTGTGCTCCCCCAGGCTATTTTTTTTTTTTTTTTTTAATTTATTTAAGACACAGTTTCACTCTTGTTGCCCAGGCTGGAGTGCAATGGCACAATCTCTGCTCACCACAACCTCCGCCTCCTGGGCTCAAGCGATTCTCTTGCCTCTGCCTCCCGAGTATCTGGGATTACAGGCATGCACCACCACACCCGGCTAATTTTGTATTTTTAGTAGAGACAGGGTTTCTCCATGTTGGTCAGGCTGGTCTCGAACACCCAACCTTAGGTGATCCACCCGCCTCAGCCTCCCAAAGTGCTGGGATTACAGGCATGAGCCACCGTGCCTGGCCTCCCCAGACTATGTTTTTGTATGTGGCATTGGAACTGATTTGCCCATACAAGGATGGGTATATTATTCCCTTAGTAGCTGGCATGTAGATGGTTTATACCAATAGGTACATGATTCAAAACCTATCAACCACCATTAGTCAGTGATGTGGTTTGGCTCTATATCCCCACCCAAATCTCATCTCAAATTATAATTCCCACCTGTCAAGGGAAGGACCTGGTGGGAGGTGATTGGATCATCTGGGCAGTTTCTCAAGACAGTGAGTGAGTTCTCATGAGATGTGCTGGTTTTATAAGTGGTGATTTTCCCTGCTCTTCTCTCTCCTGCCACCTTGTGAAGAAGGTGACTGTTTCCCCTTCTGCCATGATTATAAGTTACCTGAGGCTTCCCCAGCCATGCAGAACTGTGAGTCAATTAAACCTCTTTCCTTTATAAATTACCCCGTCTCAGGGAAATTATTTATAGCAGTTTGAAAACTGCTACAACTCTTCTAGCAAAAGAAGAGCTGTAGCTCAACAAAGATCTTTAAATTCCTTAACCCAGGCGGCACAGATAATAGAATTCCCCTAGATTATTTATTGGCTGAAAAAGAAGATGTCTGTGTGGTAATTCATACCACCTATTTTACTTATATTAACACCTCTGGAGAAATGGAAATTCAACCAGAGAGAATAATGCAAAATCTAAATCATTACAAGACATAAGAAACACTGATCCTCTAAATGACTTGCTTATTTGATTACCCTTAGGACTAAGTTATCTATTTCATTCTAGTCTTCAAGTTGTTATTATTATAATCATAAAGATACTTGTCATTTTTCTGGTTATTAAGGTACTCATGATTTGTACTTCTGCTTGCTTAAGATCAGTGGCTGAGGCCAAGATAATAGTTATTCAATCAAATAATTACATTGATCAAAGATGTGGCTGTGTAGCCTGACTTGTGTTATAAATTTGGCCTACACATCATCAGCTTTAAAGCCTGATGGACTCACCTCACCATGGTACGTGACTCTAGGAATGAGCCTTTCTAGTGACGTGGGACGAAGCTCCTGAACATAAAAGGAGTGAAAACCGTTTGATTTATCTATGATGTTTTCTTTGAAAAATCTTGATGATCAGGGGAAAATGTTAAATTAAGTAATTCAAACTTAAATTAAATCTTAAATTATTTTGAGCCTTGAGTGGAATATGGCTATGTGGCCTGAGTCACGTAGCTTGTAGTTGCAAGTAGATTAAATCCCTTCCTCAGTCCTGTTCTGTAAATGATTAGAAAAGACCAAACAGTGCCAGATATAAGACCCCTTAAGATCACTGTTTCTCCTAATGTAACGTTAAAGCAATCTTCCTTGAAATGTAGCAAATTGATAATCGCTATAAGGTATTTACCTACCTTGTAAGGAAAATGTTGCAACCCTGTTAACTGCCTACATAAGTAAAACCTTAACTTCCCCACTTTAAAACGCTGGCCCATTCTTTTAGAGTCTATGTTTCCCAGGTGGCTATCCCCAAGTGTTGCACTTGAATAAACTCTATACTTAATCTTATGTTCCAAATTTAATTATTCAAGGTTGACAGGCTGAGTGTCCCATCACAGTTTTTAAATAACTGTCAACATCCAAATAGAAACTGTTACAAATCCTTTGTAAATTGAAGGATATATAAATTAATTATATTCTGGGTTAAACGTGATGCTATATTCAAATACTATAATATGCTTTAATTTTAATGGCTTCTAATTTTCAACTGTCAGATGAAAAATACAGATGTATTAATTTCAGAGTTTATTGTGGTCTGATCCTAAGTTTTTTAAAAAATTAATTAAGTAATTCAATAAATATTTACTGATCTCCTCTATATGGTACTTCTCTTGACACCGGAAATATAGCAGTGAAGAAATCTTTCAAATATGCCTGCCTTTATGGAACTGACATTATAATGAGAGGATGAGGCTCACAGTTCATTTGTTTTTTATTTTTTAGTGAAATACATAGTATGTTAGAGAATGAAAAGGCTTATGGAAGGAGAAAAGCGCTGGTATGTGTTGGTAGGGGTGGTATTACAATTATAAGCAAGGTGGTGAAGGAATGACTTATGAAGAATGTGATTAAAACCTGGAAAAAGAGGAAGTAAGTTATAGATGTTAAAAAAAAAAAAAAAAAAAAAAAAGAGAGAGTTTCAGCCAGAGAGACTAGTAAGTGTAAATGTTCTGAGGTGGGTTTTTTTTTTTAAATGAGTGACATGATCTGACTTTTTTTAAAGGAACACCCTAAGTGCTGTGTGAGAATAAACAAAAAGGTGGTGAGCGGGAGTCAGAAGCAGAAAGAACTGTTAGGAGTGACTTCAATAGTTACAATAATGATCCTTGATTGGACCAGAATGATAGCAGCAAATGTGGTGAAATATGGTCAGAAAATATTCTGAACTAGAACTGCTGATGAATTGGATGTAAGTATGAGAGGAAAAGAAACAGTGGAACTGGAAGGATAACATTGACAAACACTGGGATGGGGAAGACTATGAGGCGAATGCACTTAGAAGGAAGATTTCAAGTTCATTTTGGGGAATTTTAAATTAAAGATACTTAAAATACATTCAAGTGGATGAAAGTTGTATGGGAGAGAAACATAATTTTTGACCCATAATGACATATAAAACCATGGTACTGAATGAGATTAAATTACTTAGACTATGAGTAGGAGAACATAACCAAGTCCCTGGGACATCAAAATATTAAAAGATTAGAAAAATGGGAAAGAATCATCAGAGTAGACAGAGGGAGAGCTCATGAGATGGAGAGAAAAAAACAAGCACAGTACCCTGAAAGTGAAGAAAGCGTAGAAGTGGAGGAAGTGATTACCTGTGGCCTGTGCTGCTTGTTGGTCAAGTACAGCAAGGATGACAAATTAACCACTGGATTCAGCACCAGAAAACTGGTGACTTTGCTAAAATCAACTTTAGTAAAGTAGTAAAGATGAAAGACTAATAAGAAAAAAACTTAAAAGAGATTTGAAATTCTAAATGCCATATGTGGTAATTATTTATGAAGTCAAAATTTTATTTAAAACATCAGAAGGCAGGCTGCACAGTATTTTAAATGAGAAAATAAATAATCAATAAACACTCATTATAAGTGATGCATTTTAATTAATATTCATCTACCTGCTAGGAACATGATGTGAAAGGAGTTGGCGTGGACATATAATTGTTGACCAGAAAAACAAAATAAGATAGTAATTACTGAAATTTGTGCTGTTACTATCTATTGACCCCAAATTTCTGCTTATATTCTACGGAATGAAGTAGAGTCTAATGTACATGGAAAAAAAAATGTCTACTAAGCTTGACTTGAAGCAACAGTTTCAAATTTTCCCAGATTGAGTGTAGAAGGGAAGTGACAGCCAGCAAAGAATAATACAGACATACTGGCATACTTCTAGAAAACATCAGAAAACTGACCTTATATTCTGGACCATGTACATGTCCCATAAAACAAGCAAAGAAAACAAAATATTTTTTTAAAATCCTGACATTTATGAGAAATTTAGAAAGTTGTACTCTACTAGAATATAAACAAAAAAATTAAAGTTAGCAATATGTAAGAGTCAAAATGAAATCAACGAAATATTTATGGAGTATCTACTGTAATATAAGACAATATGGTAATGCCTTGTGGAATACAAATAGCAAGCAGGATGTCACAGATTCTCCCTTCAATGAGTTTGAAGTCCATTTGAAGAAAAAAGGAAAAAAAAGACTAAATGTTTACCATATGCAATTTAAAATATAGTTAAGGAGAAAAATCCAACTGCTATCATAAGTAGCATATGTTTAATAATATAATCAGTGAGACTCTCCATATTATAGGATGCTTGAGAAAAGAAAGGATTGATTCAATTTAGTAGGCTTTGTGGAATAGGTCAAATTTTATTTAGTCATTAAAGTTACTGTCCTCTTGATTCTCAACATCACATGGGAAAAACATACAAATAAATAATTGCAATATAAATGCTAACCAATAAAATAGAGGCATATGATTGGAACCATAGAAGCAAATAACTTTATTAAAAGGGCTAAGGAAAGGTTTAATAAATCCAGGACTGTCAATTGATTTTTGAAGAATAGATAAAATCTGGAAAGGTGAACAATAGAACGGAAGCGATAATGGCACCAAGTCTTTTCACATGAGAGTGAATAAATACTCCATGCAAAAGCAAGTATTTGTGAAGAATAATTTCTCATTGGAGGTATATAACAAAATAAATGTAGAATTAATTATTTGATGATGATGTTGTTAGCAAAAAACCAATGAGAAGAGAGACTTGTAAGGGGACATAGAATAATTCTTAGTAGGTATTTTTCTTTAAATCTCAACTATATTTGTGAAAGCTATGTTTGGCTACTTTAATAAAGATGTTTCTCTATGTATTTACAAACATGCAAATATAAAGTAATCAAGTGCTACCTTTCCCAAATGCTAGATGGCACCTTACTTAAATAGCAAATATAGTATTTAGGAGCTAATAGCTATATCTGAATTGTTAGCTTTGCAAACTACTGTGCTACTGAATTATAATTTCAAGAAACTTAAAGTCATGAATCACATAAATATTATAGTGAGAATCCATCAAAAATATATTTAACTCATTAGTGAAGGAACTAACAGAATGGTTAAACTACTTCCAAAAGCATCAGAGATTTATATAGTCAATTTAGAAAAGCATGCTGAAACAAGTTTAAGTCAGAAACAAAAGTGATTAATGTCCTACAATAGAGTAGCAACCTTTTTCTATTGGACAGCAATTATTTGCATCTCTAACAAATAAGTTTTGTTAAGGTAAACATGTAATTGTACCCAGTTTAAACCTTATCATGAATTAATAGTGAGTCAACCTAAAGCACGTTGTATAGAGAAATAATCTTTGGCTAAGTGTATTAGATAATGTTTCAGTATGACATTGAAAAGGCAAGCATCAACCATTTCACTTGTTTACAAATTTGGGTGTCATCTTTGTCACACCTTCCTTGTGATTACAAAAAGTTGTCAGAGAGTATTTTCTTTAGCACAGAAAAAGGCTCATCTCATTGTGTTTTGGCTTGATTCATTTATATAGTTCAGCAAAAGGTGTTAAATAACATGTATATTTGTCCATTCTGAATAGTCATCATATCCAGAGTTATGCAGAATTGAAAACTACTATGCCCACAAAATTAAATTATGTGTGGAATTTCACCCAGAATGTAGGATTGAACTTTTAAAAGCCTCTATTATTTGCTCTTCTTTCTCAAGTGTAGGAACAAAGTAAGGGGTTCATCTCCACCAAACTTTGCTTGCAGTATATATAATGTTAGTGAAATTCTCTCATTGAGGTCTTCAAAATCTGCTGGGTTCCTGAACTGTCAGAAAACAAACTTCCTTAATATCTGTAAGGCAGGAACCCTATTATCAGACCAGTATTCTGGAAGGGATTTATAGACATTGCTTCCATACATGAAATGCAATCCCTTTTCCTTAGTTGTGGGCTTTTCTTACGTGAATAAGTGAGTTTTATTCTTGCTATGTCCTTGATTCAGAATGGATTTGTCTAATTATATACTCGTGAAAAAGGAAGTCAGAATCTTAGTGCACCTATGCAAATAACTACATTGCCATGAAAAGTAGAGACTCAGTATTTGCTCCTGTTCCTGGAGTTGTCAGTGAGAAAAAGAAACCATATTTTAAAGTATCATTTTAGTTTGCAAAAGTATATTCTACAGAGAAATAGAAACAGATTTACATCAGAAAATAGTACATCAAAAAATGTAACCAATAATGTTTCAAAATGAAAAACCACATTTAGACTTTCTTCACCAGTTCATTCAGTCCTACTTAATGTGTAAACCAAAAATAAAATTCTAAGACACGAAGATGACAGAATGGACCCCTCTTCTTGGCCAAGGGGATTCCAAAGTAAACCTGAAAAACTAGTTCAGGCCATGATGGAAAAAGTGGGTCAGACATGCCTCATTATAATCTCCTCCCTTTAGAATTCAGGCACAACTAACCAGAATTAACATTAAAACAGAGCTCTTAAGACTTTTTGTATCAAGAAGATACCAAACTTCAAACTGACTGTAGTCCAGCATCACATGACAGAAGCAGGCCCTGAAAGAAATTGAAGTATTTTACCTCAAAGTATATTTATTTGACATATTTTAAGATGGCCCCTCAAGGTTATCACTTGCAGGAAAAATCTACATTCTGTAGAGAATCTCCTTCCCTTTCCATGTTTTTCCTGATCCAGGAGAGATTTAGCTAAGAGTCTGGCACCTTTTAAAGTCTGATAAAAGACACTTATCATCTATTCTCTATGAAGCCTGCTACCTAGAAGCTTCACCTACATAATAAGAACCTTGGTCTCTACAATTCTTTATCTTAACCCAGACACTTCTTTCTATTCATTCCAGGTCTTCAGATAATAACTTTTCTACTCTTTCAACTAATTGCCAATCAGAAAATCTCTGAGTCCACATATGACCTGGAATATGCCCCCCATTCCCCACCACCCCACAGCTTTGAGCTGTTTCACTTTTCCAGACCAAATCAATGTACACCTTACATGTACTGACTGATGTTTGCCTATAACTTCTATTCTCTAAAATGTGTAAGATCAAGCTGTAACCCAACTACCTTGGACACATGTTCTCAGGACCTCCTGTGGCTGTGCTGTGGGCCTTGATTACTCATATTTTTTCTGAGAATAAATCTTTCAAAATATTTTACAGAGTTTGGCTCTTTTGGTTGACCAATTCTTGTCCTATTAGATCTTGGGTCACCAATCTGACCCAAGCCTTCATAACATCTCCTGTTTCTTGACTAAAAAATAATTTGGAAATCTTCAGTCAGTCCCCTGGTAAAGTCTGATAGTTCTAAGTGATGTCAGCTTAGAAGATGGTACCCAAAAGTCTATGCCTTGAATTAGCTGGTGGTCTTTTCCATGATGTTCTGAGAACATGATTCTTTTCTGGGGACCAAATTCCTAAACAGTAGCTTATAATGAGTCTTCAGGTAAACATGACAGTATAAATCATCTGTTGGTGATAATTTATTACATTAAGCAACATTGTAAGATTCAATGGGAGTGAAATTCTCTGTTGGGTTATAATAGACAGTGATATCATAAAGATTTGATCCATATTTCCTCTAAAGGTAAAACATATTATGAACTGTGAGAGCATTGCCTAAATCCTGGAGCCTTCCAGTTCTTTCTATAATGGGGATATAAGTAAGAAGTTAAAAATCTCTGGACCCCAAGCCTTATTGTGCAAAAGAGAAGATAATTGCAGCATCCTCTTCCAAGTGAATATCTGCTCCTAACATGCCTCAGCCAGATCCCCACGGAAAGGCAGAAGGTCTGAGGCATCTGCTGAAGGACAGCCTCTACAGATCATTCATAAGTAAATTCTTTGCTGCCCTCCCATAAACGAGGATATGCCAATTATAACTTTAGGTCTACAATCTAAGTGTAGCTCCTATTATAAAACTAAAATCTCTTCAATTCCACACTGTTAATATCTATTATAATCTTATCATCCCAGCTGCAGAACAAAGACAAGACTCACTTCTTCCATCTACCCAGAAATATCTGCACAATTGAGTCTTCTTTTATTCACTTTTTCTCTTCAAACATTTACCTTATTTTATGTAAAATGTAGATTTACTGGGCATTAACTAAGTCTTGTAACCATTTGCCTTACAGCCTACCTTCCACTCTTCCTAGGTGCCTTCTTCCCACACCCTTTAAGGAAATATATAAATACTAACCCCCCTGAAAACCTCTCTGCAAAATTAGCCACTTACATGTCTGTGGCTGTTTTTCCCAGGTGCACCCTTAAGCTGGTTTAATAAACCTCGATTGAGACTTATGCCTCAGTCACTCATTTCAATTGTTAGGGATAATCTCTGAAATGTATTTGTATTAGTAATATTTTCCCATACAAAACTAATTTAGAAAAAGTTCAGTGTCTCTTGATTTGACAGCTCTTCCTACGCAGCGCTTACAATAGGTTAGAACTAATTAAGAAATATCAAGTATATCATACAACCTGATTATTACTAGTATTTCTCCCTTAATAAGGTGAAACAAGAACCTCTATAGTTATCTAGAGACTTCTGGAATACTCCAAACATTATTTATGTATAAAAGATACCTTGATATTAATTTATTTGAATGTACAACCTGTTCTTAGGGAGGGCTAAATCAGAAGAGTTTCAGAGGAGATTAGACACTTGATTAAGAGAGGAACATAAGTGATTAAGAAAAATAAATGATTTTAGCCTGGCTACCTATTAATCATAATGTAAAAAGAATACTTTAAAATCGATATAGCAAAAGGTAACCTAATTCTAAGAGACCTTAGCTCTTTCAGAAATAATTTTTTAAAAAATGATCGAGGGTAGATAATCAAAGCAAGGAAAATGCACAAAAAAAGTTATTCTGATGAGATGCAAGATTTCTGTTGTATGGAAAATTACACAAAAGTTAAAAAGTAACCTTTCATCATTTCTTGTTCAGAGGAACTGAATACTCCAAGGCCTTGGCAGTAAAGAATTCACAAACTTGCTTTTTCCCTTTATGAGCAAACTCATCAAAACTATACCAACACATTTCATTACTTCTTTTCAGACTCATACTTTTTAGGGATATAATCCCAGACCAAAAAAAAAAAAAAAAAAGAAAGGTTTATTTTCCTAAAACCTTACACAACATTCTATACCTACTTATCTTGACACATTATTTTAGGATAAAACTATTATCTTTTTCCCTTAAAAAACAAGAACACATTTCATCACCTTGCGTACAAATAGTTGTATTTACTTGCCATTATTTTTCCATCTAGAGTCATGCCCATCTATGGCAATTAAAACTTTCAACCAAAGTACAAAGTTCTACTTCACAACAAAAAGTGGGAGGTAGGATTGAGAACTCTCTGTCTTACACAAGCATTTTGGCAGACCAGAGAAACTCATGAGTACACATTACACAACCTCTAAAATCACACGTTCCTTTGACACTCTTAAAGTGGCAAAAATAAAAATGTTCTTGAACATATCTCAAAGGTATAGTCACTCTGTAACATTTTAAAATATAAACTATGCTTGGTAACCAAATTTTCAGTATTCTGTGTTTCTTAGAAATTATCTATGCCTCCAAAGATTATATATTAATTATGATATTAATCAAGGTCTTAAATTTAACTCAGAATCCTGGAGATTTGGTTTAGATTGACAAACAGAAAAATAACACAATCACTATTGATATCTAAAAGTTTCTTTGAATTATAATTTGGTTAACTGAATACACAATTTTATGTGTTTTATAATCTTAATGTTTATATGGAAGAGTATTCATTAATCTGAACAATAAACCAATATAGAATTTTAGGACATTCACATTAACAGTCTCTTCATGAGAAAACAAACCCAAATCTTAAAAAAAAAAAAAAAAAAAAGTTTATTTTATACTTTACACTGAAAAAAGTCAGGAAAAAGATATATAACTGTTTTTAAAACTCATCAAGCCAATCTCATTTTTTTCCATGGATTCATTTTGAACATATGAATGTGAATTGCTATATGAATATATTACTGAGCTATTGCTGAGAGAAGTTTTTCTTTTTTAACCCTAAAAGCTTAAATAATTTCTCTAGAGTAGAATTCCTCACTGAACCACAGAACACAGAAAATAATTTGAGTGACTATTTGGTCAATTATCCTAAGGATAGTACATACCTAATAGTAATGTAGATGCATCAGAGAAAAGTTAATTGTATACAAAAGATGCCTTAGGAAATTAGGACTTTATTCTCCGGTGGAGGGGGAGAAACCAATAGTATATACCAAGCAATAGAAATTTTTTTCCTGGGAACTTTTTGTTTTCTTGTGTTATGTACACCATATGTTTGGTAATATCCTTTTCATTGCCGGACCCAGCACACTGACACTGGATAGATGAAAGGCAGGACTCTGCTACTTACACTTCCAAACATGAGAAGGCTGCTGATGGAGGCAAGAGGCAGCCAAGGTACCTAGCAAAACCCCGCCTTCAAGCCTAAAATAGCCTGAAGGCTGAAAACCCAGTCTGAGGTCTCAGATGCAGCCCGCCCTTTCTCAGCTGATTCTCTCTGAACAATGCCCCACTGCGCACAGGGAGGACTGGGTGGAGCCTCGGAAGTTCAAGGCTTTTGCAGCGGGGAGGAGCCTGGTCTCTTCATTTCCCGGGTGGGAACTTGGGATTCAATCAGTGAGGTGGGAAACCTGCTAGCAGGACTCGCTCTCACTTTGCTGAGAGTTTTTTTTTTTTTTTCCTTTCTCCTTTTCACCAAATAAATTCTGCTCCTCACCCTTCTTTGTGTCTACAAGCCTAATCTTTCCTGGTCGCATGACAAGAACCCAGTTTTAGCTGAACTAAAGAGAAAGGTCTGCAACACTGCCAGGCATGGGCACACGAGGTGGTGCCCTGGGACAGGTGGCAGCAAACTGCGGCTGTAAGGGGCAGCTCAGGTCTTGCAGTTCTGGTGGGATTAGCTGGGTTTCACAGGCTCCCTGGATAGGATAATTTGAATGATTTTGGTGGGTTCTGGGGCTTAAAGTGTGTCCCTGGTTTTCTGGTACCTGGCCTCAGGGAAATTAGGGAGGGTGTATGATGGCTTAATGTGGAAAGCAGTTAAGCAACTTACTCAACTGCTTAAGATGGAGAACAGACTGGCCTCTAGCCAGAGCCTCAAAACTGAGTCATGACAGCATTTAAAAGAAAATTATACTTTTTTAGTCTCTATAAACTACTTAGAAACAGAGATCTTTCATTTAATAGAATATAAAATTCCACTTATTCATATATTTTGAAAATAGGAAAATATTTCAAGCTCACACAATAAGAGCAAAAGTTTTGCTTAATTATTGGCACATAGACACACAGATAGTGTTTAGTCAGTTTGGACTGCCATCACAAAATACTCTAGATGGGGTAGCTTACACACGTAAACAATGAAAGTGTATTTTCTCACAATCCTGGAGGCTGGAAGTCTGATATTAGGGTGCCAGAATGGTAGGCTTCTATTAAGGGCCTGCTTTCTGGCTTACAGATGGCCAGCCACCTCCTCAATGTCTTCTCACACAGTGGAGAGAAAGCAAGCTCTCTGGTGTGTCGTCTCATAAGGGCACTGATCTGATCAAGAGGGTTCTACCCCCATGACCTCACCTAAACCTAATTACCTCCCAAAGACCCCATCTCCAGATACCATCACATTGAGGGATAGGAATTCAACATACGAATTTGGTGGGAGACAAACTTCAGTCCATAGCACACAGCATGCAGCTTCAGACAAGCAACTTCAGCTATGGACCAAAAGTAAATGCAGTCAAATGCTTTCTTGCTAAATCCAATAGTCAATTTTTAATCCTCATCTCAATCTACTATGAGCCTTTGACCCAGTTTTGGCTTTTTCAACATACTTTAATACTTTTTTTCTTCACCTGAGAGAATTTTTCCTCTCAGCTTACCTGAAGGATAGTCCAAAGTGCAGATGAAAACATCTGTAAAGCAATAATAATAAAAATAAAAGTAAATGCAGGAGAAACAATCTCACTGGTCAAGATTCCAAAGTACAGATCTCAAAAAACATATCCGTTAACCATCACATACTTTCTTTTTTTGGCGGGGGGTGGCAGGGAGATGGAGTCTCGCTCTGTTGCCCAGGCTGGGAGTGCAGTGGCACAATCTCAGCTCACTGCAACCTCCGCCCCCCAGTTTCAAACTACTCTCCTGCCTCAGCCTCCCGAATAGCTGGGATTACAGGTACCTGCCACTGCGCCGTTAATTTTTGTATTTTTAGAAGAGATGGGGTTTCACCATCTTGGTCAGGCTGGTCTTGAACTCCTGACCTCATGATCCGCCCGCCTCGGCCTCCCAAAGTGCTGGAATTATGGCGTGAGTCATTGCTTTCTTAATAGAATGAAATTTACATAATAGTAAACATGCTATGGGAGAAAGGGTTAACGCAGCAAGCTGGATGTTTGCTAATTCTCACATTTCTGTAGAAGGGCTTGCTTGTGAGGCTGACCTTGACTGGCATCTAAAAATTTAGCTTTTGAAATGTTTCCCACATGACTAATTTATAAAGCTGTTTTGCATGCCTGAGGGCACTGAACTCTAATGTACTAGCCTGTCTAGAGTGTTTGTGCAAACCATGTGATTTATGATGAACACCTGCTTTCCTTGTGGGAGTCTGGGCTTTTGGTAATCATGGTTGGTAGCACAGGTAGAGAGTACCTGCATGATCAACCTCCAATAAAAACTTTCTGCTCTGTCTAAAGCAGGTATTCCCAGACAGAAACACTTTGTGCATGTTACCATAGTTCATTGCTGGAGGAAGGGGCATGTATTGCACACCCTCCTGAGGGAGAACTTTGGAAGTTGTGCCTAGATCTCTCCAGATTCCTCCTGATGAGGCTTTTTGTCCTTGCTAATTCTGCGTTGTGTCTTCACTGTAGTAAACTATAGCCATGAGTACAATTAAGGTGCTTGGAGTCCTGTGAGACCCTCTAATGAATCACTGAACACGTACATGAATGATCAGAGGACACTGGAAACATGAACAAAATAACTACAAACCAGATTTCCTATAGTATCTCATTCTTAGATAATAAATGCTCAATGTCCCTAATAGATAACTAAATATTGGCTTTGTGCAAACCAAAACCAGAAACAAACTTGAACATGAACCAGAAACAAAACAAAAAGTCAGAGTAAGAGGAAAAATAAGTTAGCAAAGTTAAGTTCTGTTGCCACTTTTGATTCATTCAAAAAGAGCAAACCAAAATAGAGATGAAGTTGCTGCAAGGAGTACTTGAAGAACAGAGATCTGAATAATCAGTAGAGAAATATAGTGAGAAATAAGTTTTCTAGGTGATAAACAAAACTGGTTAATATCCTATAGGGCTATAAAACCATAACTTATGGACTTATCTTTTTAACTGACAGAAATCATTTGTGTCTCTTTCTGAAAAAAATTAACATGTAACTTCACAGGATCTGAGATTTAATCAGTGTTACATAGAGACTCAAACAAAGGCATATCATTGAGAAATCTTAGGTGGATCTGTTAGGCAGGGTCCCAGAATAGTATTAAAAAGACACACAGTCATTCTTTTGCTCTATTTTGAAGTTTTGGAAAATTTTTCTTAACAATGTGATAACACATATACCAGTAATATACAACTGCATATTCATAGTATACTGAAGAGTATATATGGACATAATTGAAAAAGAAATTTGTATCAGAAAGTTGATTTATACAACCATAATTCTAACTTTGGTAACTTATGACAAAAGATCATTTGGTTAATTGTAATAAATAAATTATATTACAAAATTATGCTATAAATCATATTATTAAAAGATACTATACTAACACTGGAACAAAATAATGGGTAATATATTTTTCAGGGGGACATATCACACTGTATTCTTTGTTATCAAAGTCAATGGAGGACTTAAGTGCTACTTTGAGGTAATGAAGTATAATGGAAGAGGATTCTTCCATAGGATAAGAATTATAATTGCATAAAACCTAACTTTCTGTGAAATAATGGTGTAATGAACCAAATGTGTGTGTTTCCTCAAAATTTATATGCTGAAATCTAATCCCCATGGTGGGTCCTTTGGGAAGTAATTAGGCTATAAGGATGGATGGGATTACTGCCCTTATAAAAAGAACTCAGAGAGCTAGCTTGTCCTCTTCCCATCATGTGAGGATGCAATGAGAAGTTGCAGTCTGCAACCCGGAAGCCCTCACAAAAGCCCTACCATTAGAGCACCCTACGCTGACACTCTGATCTCCTACTTCTAGCCTCTTGAACTCTGAGAAATACATTTCTGTTGTTTATGAGCCACCCAATATATGGTACTTTGTTAAAGCAGCCCAAACTGACCAAGACAAATGGAGGTAGTTACTACATAGTATTCACAATTGACATGTAATCTGCAACACCTATATCATGTTGCCATAGGATTTCTTAATAATAAAAACAGCTTTCAGTTAATGCAGATAGAATAAGATCAAGTTGGATGTCAGAGAAGGAAGGAGGAGAGATTAATCCATTGCCTTGTTTTGAACAACAACAACCAAAAAAGCAGGGGAGGGATGTATTAATATATTGTAGGAAAACACTTTATAAAATGAGTAGCTTATCTAGCATTTAGACCTTGGCTATTTCCTTAAATCTCTAGGAGCTGAAATGAAGTTTAATAAACTAATGAGAGGACCTTTGATTTTCCTTGCACCAGAAAACAGAGAATGATGTCAGTGAAATGAAAGGTTTCATCATATGTGAGCTAGCTACATTTGCAAGGAAACTGATATTACCTTTGTTACTTTCTACATGTATTCAAGGACTAGTATCACCTTCCACATTTCACAGGTGATCACTGAATATTTTTCAGGAATTCCTTACATTGCTAATGATTAGAAGTTGCTTTTCCCATCATTCCAGTGTATAATCAGGCCAGCATATTTCAGACAGAAGCGCAATCACATATCCAGGTTCTGATTAACAGAAAGCTAACAGGTAAGAAATATTTAGCAGAAATTCAAAAATCAAGGGAAGAGTAGAAAACTAAAACTGAGACAAATAATGTCACTTTTTTTTTAATGCCATTGCATATAAACATATCTCTCTCTCTCTCTTGATTTTCACACTCCACTTGGAAATACTCAGAAACCTGCACCCCCTTCTCTCTCCGTAGGACAATGCAGAGAGGCGCAGTGTACTCAGCTAGGCTGGGAGAGCCAGACACAGCATGGCCTGAGAGGCCCCTCAGCCACTGGAGGGGCTGAGGGGCCTATGACAAATGATCTTTTGTCATAAGTTACCAAGGTTAGAATTATGGTTGTATAAATCAACTTTCTGATACAAATTTCTTTTTCATATATACTCTTCAGTATACTATGAATATGCAGTTGTATATTACTGGTATATGTGTTACCACATTGTTAAGAAAAATCTATCTTTGCCCCAGCCTGCCTGTCTCTGTGCCGGGCTGGATAAGGCATAGGGGAATTTTACTGAGAATAAACTTCACTCTGTGCTGGGGCTGGCAGGGGTGTCAAGGGAAGAGGAAAAGCTTGAATCTTTAAAAATAGTTGGCCATTTGCAATTACAATTCTTTTCTACTCTTAAATATTCAATAGGGAAAAGGACAGACATGACCTTTGAAAGGGGCTGGTAGTTTTCTGGAAGCTGCTGTGGCTGGTTAATAGAAACGAGATATGGTCCAAGTTGCAAAGATGCTAAACTATTTTATAAAGAAAAGGAGATATGACTTGAAAACCGTCACTTTCTTTAGACTTTAGGGGACTGCTGCTATTCACCCTTCCCATATAACAGAATGCAATGCAGAGAACACAACCTCTTCTTCACATAGTCTTTTTCATCTGGGTCCTTCTTCCAGCTTCCCTGGTGATCCGCACTGAATGTCAGAGCTGAGACTCTAGCAGTTGTCCTTTGTCAGCAAAGCTTTACCCCATCGGGGGAGTAACTCTGACCTTTATTTTCCTCAAACATCACTCATGGCTCACGTATTTAAGAAAACCTCATTGAAGACTCAGTGGTAACAACCAAATAACAACAACAACAATAAAAAAAAAATAGAAGAGCTCATTACATGAGAATCTTAAAACTTGATATAAACTCTGATACTTCCCTGATCTTACCCCAACACCTATTCTTACAGGGTGATATTATGTAGATCTCTTTTCTCAATCTGAACTTGCTGGTGTAGTCTATGTCCTACTTGTCTTTACTAAAAACTAGAAAAGAGAAAGAGGAAGGAAGGAAGGGAGGAAGGGAGGGAGGGAGGGAGGGAGGAAGGGAGGGAGGGAGGGAGGCCTCTTTTTTGACAGCTTTTAGTCCACAGCCCCAAATACCTTTATCTGAACCCAGGCCAAAATATTAAAAGTAATCTCATTATAATCTGTTCAGACAATTCAGTTTGAGTTGTTGTCATGGTATTTGTGTTATTTGGCTGGATTCATGACTTAAAAAATCTTGATCTAAAGCTCAGTCTTTTCATTACTTTTCTAGTAAAGAGTTTTCCCAAGAAAATGTCTTATCAGTGCAGTTCCTTCCAATTTAAACAAAAGACCTCCTCAAGGCTAATTTACATTTCATTGTATTTTATTGTGTTAAGAACACATGAGATCTACCCCCTTCTTAAGAAATTGTTAAGTGTATAGTGCATTATTGTTGGTACAATGTTGCACAGTAGATCTCTAGAGCTTATTATTTTCCCTGACTGAAACTTTATTCCTGTTGATGAGCAACACCATTCTCTCTTCTCCCAGGCCCTGGCTACTGCCCTTTCACTGAGTTCATAAATTTGACTATTTTGCACATCTCATATATGTGGAATCATACAATGTTTGTCTTTCTGTGACTAGCTTATTTCACTTAGCATACTATTTCCAAGGTTCTTCTGCACTGTTGCAAATCACAGAACTCAAAGTGGATTTAAGACTTACATGTAAGTTCCCAAACTGTGAAAGTTCTAGAAGAACCATAGGGGAAAAACTTCATGGAAACGTTCTTGGGGATCATTTTATGCATATGACACCAAAAGCATAGGCAACAAAAACAATAACAGACAAGTGAAATGACATTAAACTAAAAATCTTCTACCCAGCGAAAGAAACAATCAATAGAGTGAAAGGGCAACTAATAGAATGGGAAAAATATTGCAAACCATATGTCTGATAAGAGGTTATAATCCAAAGTACATAAGGAAATTCTACAACTCAATAGTAATAAATAAATAATAAATAAATAAAAACATCTGATTTTAAAATGGGCTAAGAATAGACACTTCTCCACAGAAAACGTAAAACTGGCCAACAAGTATGTGAAAAGATGCTCAACATCACTAATCATTAGGGTAATGTAAATCAAAACCATAATGAGATATCACCTCATACATGCTCCAATGGCCATTATAAATAAAACTGAAGCAAAACGAGACAAAAAAAAATGAGAAAATAATATGTGTGCACAAGGACATGGAGAAATTGGGACCCTTGTACACTGTTGGTGAGAATGCAAAACAGTGCAACCACTAGGGAAGATGGTATGGAGATGCCTCAAAAAATTAAAAATAGAACTACCGTATGATACAGCAATCCTACTTCTGGTTCAGTTCACTAGAATTGAAATCAGGTTTTTGAAGAGATATTAGCACTCTTATGTTCATTGCAGCGTTATTCATAATAGCCAAGATGGGAAAATAACCGAAATGTTCTTAAACTGTCACATTAATCATTTTAAATGTTTATTTGAGCAAATAGCAATTTACAAATTGGACAGCATCCAATTGTGGTGCTAGTTGGGGAGGGGAGGGAAGGTTTCAAAGAAAGGGTTTTACAAGGTGAGTGGGAAAGCAAAGCAAAGCAAATACTTGTTTACAGTTATGTAGTTGCCTTATTTGGATTACCAAGTGGAAATTTCTACTTATGCAGTTTGAGGTTAGTTAGTAGTTTCTGATTGATTAAGTTTAAATTTTATTTCTCTCTAAGTTAGTTATAAGAAAGGCATTCAAGTTAGATTTAGGTTGCTTATATTGAATCTCAGGGCATTAAAGCTGCCTCTGGTGAATTGCCTCCTATTTAATTATTTTAGCAATGTTTATTGACAGATAAATGAATAAACAAAGTGTGATATATCCACAGTGGAATACTATTCAGCCTTTTAAATAAACAAGGGCAAATGTTTATTTCTTCATTGAAATGTTAAAATTATCTATGATGCCAAAATGAAAACCTCTATAGTTTTGATAATGTTAATATTAAAGAACACCTCCAAGAATCGATGGAAGATCTTGTGTACAGAGGTGTTAAGCCTTTATGATGAAAAAGGGAAAAGAGCTGCTCTCAAATGTTTAGTGGCCAGATTAGCAAATGACTAATACTTAACTTTTTTGTAGGTAAAATTTGTAGCTAAACTTCTTGGTAAATTGAGTTTTTAAAATCAGGGAGAAGGACTTCTGCTTCTGTAAAGATGGAGTAGACATTTTTGTTTTCTATTTCTTCTACCAGATTCAACTAAAAACTCTGGACATTACATATAAAATAAACATAAGAAGACATTGAAGGTAGAAAAAGAAGACAGACTAGCTAGCAACCTCCGGATTCAAGGAACAACATTCTGATAAGTTACTTGGGTTTTTTCTTTGCCTCATATATCTCAGTCGAAGAAGCTGGCAATCTGCAAACACCAACAGATACAGAAAATAAAAGACCCATAAAAGGCCATTTTTTTCTAGCCAAAGTACCAGGAAAGAAACATCCTAGCAAGACAAAAGTATTTTATACAGTAAATGCTCTATTCTAGCCATCTACCACAGAAAAGAACTGTGGCTCCACACTTACCAGTAAGGGTGGGGAAAGTAAACTTCCACTGAGTAGGGAAGTAAACTTCCACTTTTGCTAGGCTGTAATAAGGCACCTAATTCCTCCCTTCTGGTGTCAGAGAAGGCCAAGTAGAAAGCCAAGACTTTCATCCTTATTGGGTAGATAATGAGACATCTCCCTCCCCGTGATGTCAGTGGTGACTACTTGTGGATGCAGAATTTCGATCCATCATAAGGTGACCTCCACCCACTCCTGACTGGACTGCTATCAGAGGAAGTTAAATAGAGAATCAGGATTGCCATCAACACCAGTGGTAATAAGACCCCTCCATTCTGGTGTAAGCAGAGGCTCTGTGGGGAGCAGTTACAAGGCACTCCTATCCCTTCCAGACAAGGAGATGTTCAGTGGAGGCCTACTGGAGCGCTACAACTCCATCCATTTCCTGCAGCAATGAGGAATCCTCCTACCCTCAGGTGTCAATGCATGCTAATTGTGGAACCTGTGCTTCTATCCTCACCTGGCAATAGGTGGTGCTCACATCTTTCCATGCTAGAATGGTGTCAAAATAAGATAGCTAAACCGAAAGATTAAACAAGAACAAGAGTTTCATAAAACACCTCAAATATCCAGGTTTCAATTGAAAAACACTCATTATGCCAAGGATCAGAAAGATCTCAAAAATGAAAAAAGGCAATCAACAGATGCCAAAACAGAGATGACAGCAATGTTAGAAATATCTGACGAAGATTTTAAAACAGCCATCATAAAAATTTTTCATGAGTAATTTATAAACATATTAGATAAAAAATTAGAATGTCTCAGAAAAAAGAAAAATCTCAACAATGTAGAAGATATAAATAAGAACCAAATGGAAATTTTAGAACTAAACAATACCATAACTATAAAAATAACTCAATGAACGGGCTCAAAAATTGAATAGAATGGAAAGAAGAGTCAGAGGACTTCAAGATAGAAAACCGAAATTACTTAATCTGTAAAACAAATTAGATAGAAAAAAAAAATAGAGCTTTAGGAACCTGTATGTGGAGGCTAAAGTAACTTCATCTTGGATGCTAATCCACTGTGTTGACATCTGATTCTGATTAACCCCTATTCTAGGAAGGCCTCTGAGATTTCCAGAATGCCTTTTGTTTCTTGGTGAAGAACACTTACTTACTATAAATCCTTCCCTTAAGTCAAAACAACCTTGATGTTATCGTACTTCAATTGTGCTACACATCCCTTTGGAATGTGGGAGGTTCCACCATCTGGTCTCACCACAGCCCAAAACACAGACATGGCTTCTATTTGTAGGTCCTTATTAAACTTGTATTTCTGAGAAACTGGATATGCCAGCCTCTTTCTTTGGCCTCTCAACTTCCTTGGACTTTAAGGATAGGCTTGTAAAGAATAGGCCCACCATGGAACACTGTGAAACTATAATAAAGTTCTAACTCTCATGCCATCTACATCTGGAAGGAAGATAAAAAAGGGAGAGAATAAAAAGGTACTCAAAGAAATAATGACTGAAAACTTCCCAAATTTGACAGAAAGCACAATCCTATAGATTCAAGAAGCTGAGTGAACTCCCAGAAGAAAAAACAAAGGAAATTCCAAGAAACATGTAGTCAAACTTCTGAAAATTAAAGATAAAGAATAATTATTAAAAACAGAAAGTGCTGAAAGAACTGTCTATTTAGAATCTTATATGTAGCATAAATATTCTCATAATAAAAAAGTTGTCTAAAGAGACATCCTTAAAAATATTACAGATAAATCAAAATTAAATTATAAAAAATGTTTAAGATAGCACCAGGAAAAAGTAAGCAGAGAAATAAAAATCAAACATGATAAATGAAAAAACAAAAATAAAATGGCTGGCTTGAGCCCTAAAACATCCATAATTACATTAAAACTAAATGGTTTAAATACTCCAACTAGACTTTTATAACTTACATACTTTGCAGATAACATGATTGTCTACAGAGACTTCCAAGGGCTGTACACAATAAAACCCCTAGAACTAGTATGTGCTTTCAGCAAGGTTTCATAAACATAAAAAGCTCTGTTATTAGGTTGGTGCAAACATAATTGCAGTTGTTGCATTGTTGAAATTTGCTGTTTGATATTGGAATACATTCTTAAATAAATGTAGTTATGTTGTACTTCATTTTAAGGCACATTTCTTGCTTTATTTTTTTGCTAATGACTTATTACTTGCTCTTCATTTTATATTTATTTTAGACTATGGAAATGATATTAGATAAAAAGCAAATTTGAACAATTTTCTTACTGAGTTCAAAATAGGTCATAAAGCAGCAGAAACAACTTGCAACATCAACAGTGCATTTAGCCCAGGAATTGCTGACAAAGGTATAGTGCAGTGGAGGTTCAAGAAGTTTTGCAAAGGAGACAAGAGCCTTGAAGATAAGGGGCATAGTGACCAGCCATGTGAAGTTGATGTCCAGTTGAGAGCAATCCTTGAAGCTGATCCTCTTACAACTACATGAGAAGTTGCCAAATAATCAATGTCAACTGTTCTATGGTGGTTTGGCATTTGAAGCAAATTGGAAAGGTGAAAAAGTGATAAGTGGGTGCTTCATGAGCTGAGTGAAAATTTAAAAAAATTGTCATTGTGAAATGTCACATCTTATTCTACGCAACAACAATGAACCGTTTCTCAATCGGATTGTGATGTGTGATGAAAAGTGGATTTTATATGACAATTAGCTCAGTGGTTGGACCGAGAAGCAGCTCCAAAGCTCTTCCCGAAGCCAAACTTCCGCCAAAAGAAAAAGCCTTTGTCACTGTTTGGTGGTCTACTGCCAGTCTGATCCAAAATAGCTTTCTGAATCTTGGCTAAATTATTACATCTGAGAAGTATGTTCAGCAAATCGATGAGATAAATTGAAAACTGCAATGACTGCAGCAGGCATTGGTCAACAGAAATGGCCCAATTCTTCTCCACGACAACGGCTGACCCCATGTCACGCAACCAATGCTTCAAAAGTCGAATGCATTGGGCTACAAAGTTTTGCCTCATCTGTCATATTCACCCGACCCCTCGCCAACCAATTACCACTTCTTCAAGGATCTCAACAAGTTTTTGCAGGGAAACCACTTCCACAACCAGTAGGATGCAGAAAATACTTTCCAAGATTTCATCAAATTCTGAAACACAGATTTTTACACTACAGGAATAAACAAACATTTCTTATTGGTAAAAATGTGTTGATTGTAATGGTTCCTATTTTGATTGATAAAGATATGTTTGAGACTAGTTATAATGATTTAAAATTCACAGTCCAAAATGTAAAATGTTGTAAAATTACTTTTACAACAACCTAATATATTTCTAAATAGTAGCAAAGAATGCATGATAGTAATACTAAAACTACAATACCACTAAAAATCAGGAAAAAAAGAGACACTTAGGTATAAATCTAACAAGACATGTAAAGGACTGCATGAGATATCAGAGTATTCTAGAAACTACAAAGTGCTGAGAAATCAAATAGATAAGAAGCCTCAACATGGTACAACTGTTCATTCTGCTCAAATTGATATACAGATTTAATATAACTTTTATTGAATTACACAAGATTTTTTTCTCTATATAGACAAGATTATTCTAAAATGTGTATGAAAAAACAAAGGAAGTGAAATAGCTAAAATGATTTATTTAATTAATAATAAAGTAGAATTTTAATCAGTCTAAATGATTTCAAGACTAATTGTATAGGTAGGTAGAGTATTCAAGACTGCATAGTATTGGTAGAAAAGTAGCTCAATGGAACAGAATAAAAACTGCAGAAGTCGACCCATAAAATATGCTGAACTATTTTTTATTATTAGACTTGTTTTTTAAAAAAGAAATTCTAGGTTTATAGAAAATTGAGTGGAAAGTAGAGAAAATTCCTATATAGCCTCTTGTCCTACCCAGTTTCCCTTATAACATATTGTTTAGTGTGGTATATTCATTACAATTCATCAGAGATATTGGTATGTATATTTTTTTCTTGTTGTGCACTTAATTAGCTTTGCTTTCAGGATGATGCTGGCTTTGTAGAATGTGTTAGGGAGTATTCTCTCATTCTTGATTTTTTAGAACAGTTTCAGTAAGATTAGTTTCAGTTCTCCCATGTATGTCTGAAATAAATTGGCTGGAATCCAGCTGTCTGGTCCTGGGCTTTCCCCTGCCACCCCCAGGGAGATGTTTTATAACTGATTCAATTTCGCTATTCATTATTGACCTGTTCAGGATTCCTGTTTCTTCCTGGTTCGATCTCAAGAGGCTGTATGTTTTCAGTAATTTACCCATTTCCTCTAGATTTTCTAGTTTGTGTGCATAGAGATGCTCATAGTAGCCTCTGATGAGCTTTTCTGTTTCTCTCCTGTCAGCTGTAATGACATCTTTATCACTTTTTATTGTGCCTATTTTAATCTTCTCTATTTTCTTGGGTAATCTAGCATTCTATCAATTTTGTTTATCATTTTCAAAGAAGCAACTTTCTGTTTCATTGATCATTTGTATTGTGTTTTGATTTTGATCTCAATTTATATAGTTTTGTTAATTTTTGTTATTTATTTTCTTCTGCTAGCTTTAGGTGTGGTTTGTTCTTGTGTTTCTAGTTGTTTTAAGTGCAATGTTAGGTTGTTTATATGAGATCTTGTTATCTATTTGATGTAGACATCAACATTATAAACTTTACTCTTAGCACTGCTTTTGCTGTATCCCAGAGGTTTTGGTATGTTGTGATTCTATTTTCATTCTTTCCAGAAATTTTTCGATTTTTGCCTTAATTTCATTTTGACTTAACAATTATTCAAAAGCAGATTATTTAGTATTTGTGTAGTTTTAAGGGATCCTCTGGGTGTCAATTTATAGTCTTATTCCCCTGTGGTCTGAATAAGGTACTTAATATTATTTCAATTTGTAAAAATTAACAAGACTTTCCTCGTGGCCTAGCACATGGTTAATTTTTGAGACTATCCCTTCTGCAGGCAAGAAGAATGTATATTCTATTGTTCTAGGGTAGAAAATTCTGTAAATGTCTGTTAAGTCTAGCATCCAATTTAATCAGAATTTCTTTATTGATCTTCTGCATCAATGACCTGTCTAGTGCTGTCAGTGGGGTATTGACATTCACTATAATTTTATTGGTATCTGTATATTTTCTTAGGCCTTAGACAAATACTATATAGTATTTGTCTTATCAGTCTGGGTGCTCTGGTGTTGAATTCATCTCCTTATCATTATATAATGATGTTCTTTGTCTTTTTAAACTGTTGTTGATTTTAAGTGTTTTATCTGATATATGCATAGCTATTCCTGCTCACTTTCGGTTTTTGTTTGCATGCAGTATCTTTTTACTCACCTTTATTTGGAGTCTGTAAACGTCTTTACCATTTAGGTAGGTTTCTACTATGCAGCATATAGTTGGATCTTGTTTTGTTATCTATCCTACTGGCCTATATTTTTTAAGCAGAGCATTTAGTCCATTTATATTTATGATTAGTTTTGGTACATGAGGTTTTGTCCCTGCCATAATGTTAGCTATTACTGGTTGCTTTGCAGTCTCAATTGTGTAATTGTTTTATATAACCTGTGAGTTTTACATTTTCATGCGTTTTTTGATGATGACAATCATCCTTTTGTTTCCATGTTTAGAACTTCTTTGAGCATTTCTTGCAGGACCAGTCTAGTGTTGATGAGTTCTTAGTGTTTGCTTATCTTAAAAAAAACTTTATTTCTCTTTAATTAGTGAAGATTAGTTTAGCAGGATACAAAATTCTTGGCTGGCATTTGTTTTCTTTAAGAAGACTGAAAATAGGACCCCAGTCTCTTCTGGCATATAATGTTTCAGTTGAGAAGTCCACTGTTAGTATGATGAGATTTCCTTTATAGGCGATTAGATGCTTTTCATTGCCACTTTTAGCACTTTTTGGTTCATGTTTACTTTGGATAGTCTGATAACTATATTCCTTGGTGAGATTCTTGCAATATATCTTTCAGGAGTTCTCTGAGTTTCTTATATCTGAATGTCTAGATCTCTAGAAAGACCAGGGAAGTTTTCCTGAATTATTCCCTTACTTTGTTTTTCTTCTCCCTCTGGAATATCTGCAAATCATATGTTTGGATGCTTTACATAATCCTGTATATCTCAAAGGCTTTGTAGATTCTTTTTGCTTTATTTTTATCTGACTGGGTTATTCCAAAAGACCTACCACCTATAAAATTATTTTTCTGCTTGGACAAGCCTATTGTTGATTATTTCAACTCTATTTTGTAATTCCTACAGTGAACGTTTAATTTCCAAAAGTTCTGGGGTTTTTTTGTTTGTTTTTTAATATTATCTGTCTCTTTTTATATCCTGAATTGTTTTTCTGAATTCTTTGTGTTGCTTTTCAACTTCCTCTTAGATATCATGGGTCTTCTTTAAAAGGCAATATTTTGAATTCTTTATCTGATATTTCAAAAATTGTATTTTGGTTAATATACATTGCTAGAGAGTTAATGTGGTCCTTTGGGGGTGTTGTAACATTCTGGTTTCTTTTATACTTTCAGAATTGTTTCTCTGATTTCTTCTCATCTGGATAAGCTATCTCTCCATATTTTTAAATTTTCTGCATTTTGATGGGATTTTTCTCTCCTTGAGGATGTGATTATAAGTGTGTTGTGCAGAATGTTTGGCTTTGGTTCTGGGTTCTTTCAGTGGCAAAGACTCTGCATAAGTTCCTTGATTATAGATGGCCTTTGTACGGTGACTTTCTCAGATGCTGGGTGTAGTTACAATGCACTGGTTATGAAAGCAGGCTCACTGTGTCCTGTGAGGCTGGCATGGCAGAGGTATCAGGAAGTTTATCTCATTTACCGGTGTTGTGCACTTGTGTCAGCAGATTTTCTTTTAGGTTGTGCAGATCATCCTCCAAGGATTGAAAAGACAATCCTTTCTCCATTGAATTTCCATTTATCATTTGTTAAAGATCAGTTGACTATATTTGTATGGGTCTATTTCTGTGCTCTCTACTCTGTTCCACTGATCTATGTGTTCATTCTTTATCAATATCACACTGTTTCTTTTACTGTAACCAGTAGTAACACAAATTATTTTGACAAAGGTACAAAAGTAATTCAACAAATTAGCAAGTGGTGCTGGAGCAATTGGACTTATATGGACAAAAATATATTCATTCATCTAAATTTCACACTTTTTATAGGTACTGTTGATAAAAGATTTAAATGTAATAATAAAACTCTTTTTTAAAAAATAAGGGGGAATTGGGATCTAGACTGAGGCAAAGAGTTTTTAGACATCAAAAGTAAGATATGTAAAATTAAAAGGTGATAAATTATACTTATCAAATTAGAAAACTGCTCTGTGAACATTTTTTTAAAGAGATAAAAATATAAGCCATAGGCTGGGTGAAGATACCTGGAAATTACATCTGACAAAAGATTAGTATCTAGATACTACATACTTATGTATATACCTATCATAATTCAACTATGAAAAATCAAATAATTAAGTTAAAAATGGGCAAAAATCATAATGAGACATTTCACCAAAGAAAAACAGATGGGAACTTAGCTCATGAAAAACTGCTTAAGTTCATTAGCCACTAGTAAAATGCAAATTCAGACGAATGATATCTCATTAAAAACACTGAGCTATCACTAAACACCTAACAGAATGACTGAAATAGCAAGCAGTGACAATACCAAGTGCTTGTGACGACATGGAGAACCTGGATCACTCACACATTGTAGAGTGTAAAATGACACAGTAACGCTGAGGAACTATTTGGTGCAGGAAGTTTAGCTTTTACTCTATCTGGGCTCTCAACATGCCTTCCTCACTATGTTTAATCATTTCTAGCTAACTTAAAATGAGAGAAATGATACTTTTTCTTTCACTTGAACATAGAGATCACTGCAGTGTTACTTATTAGCTTAATTTCAATATTGTTGTGTCTCAGGGAATTTGGAAGTCCAAGGACAGGGAGAGAGATGAGGGAATGGCTGATGGATGGGGAAGTCAGGATACACACATTTATTGATTAAGTTTACTATCTTATACAGATGCAGTTTATGGCACCTAAAAACAATTACAATAGTAACATCAAAAATTACTGATTACAGATCGCCATAAGAGATATAGTAAGAATGAAAAAGTTTGAAATATTGCAAGAATTACTAAAATGTGACAGAGGCAAGAAGTGAGTACTTGCTGTTAGAAAATTGGTGCTTATAGACTTGCTTGATGCAGGGTTGCCATAAACCTTCAATTTGTAAAAAAAAAAAAAAAAAAAAAAAAAAAAAAAAAAAAAAAAAAATGCAATATCTGCAAAGCAAAGTAAAGCACAATACATAGTATCTATCTGTATAAAAAATAAGTTTTATTTAAAAATCTTGGAGCAATATTCCATATTAAGATGTACAAAGGAAAATAAAACAATCTCGGGATCCCCCAAACTTCTTATGCAAAAGGAAAAAAAAGCTGAGTCTTGCAGTACTCTCTTCCAAATGAATATCTGTTACTAATACTATGTCTCAGACAGATCCCTATAGATAGGTAAAAGGCCTCCAGCATCTGCTGAAGGACTGCTTCCACAGGTCTTTCTGAAATAAGTTTCTTGCTGGCTTTCCATAAACAATGACATGCCAATTATAACCTTTAGGAGTTATCTAATTTTAGCTCCTAAAACTCCACACTGATACTGTCATTACAAACTTGTCTTCGCAGGTGGAGAATAAAGGCCAGACTCATTTCCCCCACCTACCCAGAGATATCTACATAATTGGTTCTTCCTTTACTCCCTTTTTCTTTTCAGACATTCACCTTGTCTTATGTAAAATGTAGATTTACTGGGCACTAACTAAAGTCTCACAGAAATGTATCTGTTTGCCTAACATCCTTCCCTACATACCTTCCCTCTCCAACTCTAAGGGAAGATATAAATACTAAATTTCCTGAAAACCTCTTTGGAGATATAGCCATATATCTTTCTGTGGCTTGTCTTTTTCCTGGATGCACCATAAGCAGGCTTAATAAACCTCAGTGATTAAGAGTTATGCCTCAGTCGCTCATTTTAGTTGTCAGATGCCATCATAGGTCAAGGTTCCTACAAAAAAATGTCAAACCAGAGCGATAGCTGGCTTTCTTTCCCAAGCTCAATCCTTGAACACTTAAAGTGGAGAAACAAAACAACAACAACAAAGAAATGTAGAAAATAATATAACAACTCTTGGCATGAGAGGCATTATTTTGAACGCTTGCACAAGGATGCAGCTTTTCCCTGAAGAAGGAAAAAGGCAGGTGAGGCTGTGGGAAGACAACATATAAAGGAACTGTTTAAAGTTCTGCTTTTGCTTCTTCTCTGACATTGCCTCAGGACAAACAGTGCCTGATCTTTGCACTGGCTGCTAGTCAAAACTCTAGTCCAGTTACCATCAGAAGTAAATTCATGCCTGATAAGAAGTCTTGTAGCTATGAAGATGAGATTAAAAAAAAAAAATACATTCAAGCAGTTATTTCCAATACCTCCCTATTCAAATTCTCCAAGGGCTAGTAAATTATAATTTAAGAGGCTCTCCTAATAAACTTAGCCCATATTTGTGGGAATTAGGAATGTTTTTATTGTTCTGTTTATCTTTTGGTCTCTAGGGCTCTCTCCTCAAGTGCTCATCCAGCTCCTTCATCCCAGGAGGTGACTGGAGCTCACTAGACTGGAGACTGCTTTTCTTCCACATGCACTGCCTGACAGTGTAGCCAGTATTCTCATGGGATATAAGCTCACAAACTAAAATAATAAGTCTTTGAAGAGTTCAAATGTTTCAAAAGAAATTAAACATGCTGTATTAAAGATTATATTAGAGCACAAGTACTAGAACAAAAGGACCAAGAATATAAAATTATCCAAATTAACATATGAAAAGAGATAAGGGAAAATATTAGGAATAATACAGGTACAAAGTTTTTAAAAATCAAGCTATATTAGTTATGAAAAACAAAATCATTGAAATAGACAAATAAACTTCAAATAATTTTAAAACTAAGAAAGGTCTCAGACTGAACAACCCATAATAGGTCAAAGAGGAGCATTAAGGAAAAGCACATACCTATTTGCTATCTGTGGTGAATCTGTACAGGTCTATAGCAATCTCAATTATTCTCTCTGCAGGAGAAAAAAAATTCAACCAAGGAGCATAAGGCAGAATGAAAGAATGAGGTAAGTTTTAGAATAGGAGTGAAAGTTGATTAAAAGACTTTAGAGTAGGAACGAAAGGAAATAAAATACACTTGGAAGAGGGCCAAGCAGGCAACTTGAAAAATCAACTGTGTGGTTTGAACTGGAGTTTTACACACTGGTGTGTGTATTACTCCATTTTCACATTGCTATAAAAAAAACTACCTGAGACTGGGTAATTTATAAAGATAAAAGGATTAACTGACTTGCAGTTCCACATGGCTTGGAGGCCTCAGGAACCTGACAATTAGGGCAGAAGGTGAAGGGGAAACAAGGCATGTCTTACATGGCTACAGGAGAAAAAGAGTGAGGCAGAAAGTGCCACACACTTTCAAACAAGATCTTGTGAGAACTTAATCATTGTCACTAGCACAGAAAGGGGGAAATCCATCCCCATGATTTAATCATTTCCTATGAGATCCCTTCACTGACACATAGGGATTACAATTCAAGATGTGATTTGGGTAGGGACACAGAGCCAAACCATATCATTCCACCCCTGTACCATTCCAAATTTCATGTCCTTCTCATGTTTCAAAACATAATCACACCTTCCCACCAGTCCCTCAAAGTCTTAACTCATTCCAACATTAACCCAAAAGTCCAAGTCCAAAGTCTCATTGTGAGACAAGGCAAATCCCTTCCACCTATGAGCCTATAAAATTTAAAGCAAGTTCATTACTTCCAAGATACAATGGGGTACAGGCATTGGGTAAATGTTCCCATTCCAAATGGAAAAAAATTGGCCAAAACAAAGGGGCCACAGGTCCTATGTAGGTCTGAAACCCAGTGGGGCACTCATTAAATCTTAAAACTCTAAAATGATCTCCTTTGACTCCATGTCTCATATCCCGGTTATGCTGATGCAAGGGGTAGATCCCAAGGCCTTGGACAGCTCTGCCTCTGTGACTCTGCAGGGTATACCCTCACAGCTGCTTTCACAAGCTGTCATCGAGTACCTGCTGCTTTTCCAGGCCCATGGTGTAAGCTGTCAGTGGATCTACCATTCTGCAGTCTGGAGTATGGTGGCCCTCCTTTCACAGCTCCATCAGGTAGTGTCCCAGGGGGGACTCTGTGTGGGGGCTCCAATCCCACACTTCACCACCGCGCTGCCCTAATGGAGATTCTCCATGAGGACTCTGCCCCTGCATCAGACTTCTGCTGGGACACCCAGGCATTTTCATACATCCTCTGAAATCTAGGCAGAGCCTCCCAAACTCTTGCCTTCTGTGCACCTGCAGGCCCAACAACATGTGGAAGATGCCAAAACTTGGGGCTTGCACCATCTGAAGCAATGGCCTAAGCTGTACCTTGACCCCTTTTAGCCATGGCTGGAGCTGAAACTGGAATGGCCAGGACACAGGACAGCATGTCTTAAGGCTGCACAGAGCAGCAAGCCCCTATGACCAGTCCACGAAACCATTTTTTCCTCCTAGGCCTCCAGGTCTTTGATGGGAGAAGTTGCCATGAAGATCTCTGAAATGCCTTGGAGACATTTTCCTCACTGTCTTAAGGATTCACATCCAGTTCCTCTTTACTTATGCAAATTTCTGCAAATACTGGTTTGAATTCCTCCTCAGTAAATGGGTTTTTCTTTTCTACCATATGGTCACAGCAAATTTTCCAAACTTCTATACTCTGCTTCCCTTTTAAACATAAGTTTCAATTTCAGATCATCTCTTTGTGAACACATAAGACTGTACATAGTTAGGAGCATCCAGACCACTTTGTAACACTTTGCTGCTTAGAAATTTCTTCCAGCAGATACCCTAAATCATCTCTTTGAAGTTCAAAGTTCAACAGATCTCTAGGACAGGGGTAAAATGCCACCAATCTCTTTGCTAAAGCATAGCAAAATTTACCTTACTCTAGTTCCCAATAAGTGTGTTGTCTCCATCTGAGACCACTTCAGCTTGGATTTCATTGTCCATATCACTATTGGCATTTTGATCAAAACCAGTCAACAAGTCTCCAGGAAGTTGCAAACTTTCCCACATCTTCCTGTCTTCTTCCAAGCCTTCTAAATTGTTGCAATTTCTGCATGTTATCCAGTTCCAAAGTCGCTTCCATAGTTTCAGATATCTTTATAGCAGTGCCCCATGTCTAGTATCAGTTTTTTGTATTCGTCTGTCTTCAAACTGCTATAAAAAACTACCCGAGACTGGGCAATTTATAAAGAAAAGAGGTTTAGTTGACTCACAGCTCTGCATGGCTGGAGAGAAAAGAAACTTAGAATCATGGAGGAAGGTAAAGGGAAAGCAAGGCATGTCTTACATGGCAGCAGAAGAGAGAAAGAGAGCAAAGAAAGCCACACACATTGAAACCATCATATCTCATGAGAACTTACTCACTTTCATGAGAACAGCAAGGCAGAAGTCTGCCCCCCATGGTTCAATCACCTCCTATCAGGCCCTGCCCCAGACACACTGGGATTACAATTCAAGATGAGATTTGAATGGGGACACAAAGCCAAACCGTATCAGCATGCTTCTGGGGTCTTATATTCCTTATCCCCTGATTCTTTCCTTGGCATGGACTGCCTGTATGTGCAGTGGCCTGGTAGCACTTGGGAGGGGAGCATGCACAGTTTGTTTACTGGAATTGTATGCGTTCTCACATGAGGTATTTTTCCATTACCAGTCAAATGTCCCTAGAAGGTCATATACCAGTTAAATTCTATCATTTTTGTCTCTTAATGCACATGCTTGGGGCAATTTTCCCAACTCCCAACTTCTGAGATCTTATTGGAAAGCTACTGATCACCAGTTTCAGGTGTTTCTGTTTATTGGAAGACTGTTTTTCCCTGGCACTGGTTGTGAACAATTATTATATTAGAGAGAAAGTTAACCACTGCCTGACCATCACCTAATGGCTGCCTGATATCCTTGGGTCGGGGGCAGTAGGAGCGGGTGGGAGGGGATAGGGGAATCCCTCTCCTGCTCTGCTTATGTCCTACTAGCTACCTGCTATAATATATCCACGCTAAAATGGTGTGTTTGAATATTAAAACAAAGGGAAATTTTTAAAAGTTTACAGAAACACATTATTACATATAAAAGAACAAGAATTGGATTGATGGCTTTTTTAATATAAAAATGGAAATGAGATTGTAATAAAATACTCTCAAAGTATTGATGAAGAGTAAAGACCAGAATGTTATAAATTAGCAAACTCTTGGTAAGTCTTTAATATCAATAGTCATTTACTTTTATCCTGAAATCAAACATGAGGTTTCTGGAGTGGTGATTAAAGTTATTATTTAAAGCAATAACTGTACTTATTTCCCTGTGCTTCATACTCCACAAATTATGTGATGAGACCCAGATATCACGCTGTACATATGTGGATTTATACTTCAGGAAAAGAACACTGAAATTCAAAATTTGGAAATTTGTTTAGATTAGCTAATCAACAGGCACCTTCTCTTCTAAGAGAAGGTGATAAATCTAATCTCCACAACGTAAACAACTTCTTGAGAAGAGAAATGAAAACTCCCTGGGTTCCTAATCTTTTGACTGTAAGTAAGTATCTCTAGGAAGAAGATAAGATATCATTTCAATTTATACTTCTGAAAATTTATCCATGGTTCTGGGCTTTATCTCCCTTTAAAATTTAAACACTTACCTTCAAGCAGGTAAATCTACCCAGAGTTCTTTCATAATCTCTTCAGTCATCATTTAGCTTTCAAGAGTTCTCCTTTAACCTAGATTTCTGTTTTCTTCACTCAAAAAGCCCTAAGTACACACACAAAAATGTAAATATTTACTTCCTTAAAATTGTTGCTCAAATATAGGGATGTGATTAAAATATTCTCAGAGTTTCAATGCCACAGACATTTGCCATGCTAAAACCTATTCTGAAAACAGTTTAGAAAAAGTACATAGGTTAAAAAAAATCCAGGAAATAATATAAGATATGTAGGAAGAAATGAGAATCAAAAGCTTGTTAAAACTATGTAACTTAAAAATTTTTCTAACCAAAAAAAAGAGGAAATATAATAATAATAACCAAAAAATAAAAGACTAGAGAATCTCAGCCTGATGAAGACGGGTGGAAGGTGATGAATAGGAACCAAAAGATGTGAGAACTAGCTAAAATTCTTGCCATTAAAAACAAGTATAAGTTAAAAAGAAATAAACTTAGAAACTGTAGAAAAAGCTAAAACAAGAAATTAAAGTGACAGAAACAGATACAAATTAATCACTAATTACAATAAATGTAAATGTATTAAGCAATATATTTACAGAATGGTAAAGACACAAAATAATAAAGACAAAGCATCAGAACATCCAAGTATGAGATAGAAGGTAAGTAAAAAGACATAGGCAAATGCCAAAAGATAGTATATGGGACTAATTTAATATCTGATAAAATGGGCATGGATATATAAAGTACAGAAACTACCTTTGTAAAATTATGATACTAAGAGAAATCTGACATAGTTGACTCCATGTTGCTTGTAACCTTCAAGCTTGATCATTCCTGACCATAGGACAAGCTAATCTTGGGAAGAATTTAGTTTATAGTTTAACCTTAAAGCAAGGATGATTATAGTCTTTTCTGCAACTAAACGGCCTTGATAAAACTAATGAAAAGCCACAAGATTAGAATTATGAGAGAGGACTAAATGCTGCTAAAATGTAAGCATAGTTAAATGATAACCAGCCATTTTCCTGGCGGTTATAAAATTTGTAACTTCCCCAGATGGTTCTATAGATACTATCACCATTGTAGAACCTAAGATTGGTTGTTTGAGAAGTTTTTGCAGACTTTTATATTCTGGGCACCCCACGTGGACCCATGACTCGTGATTTAACCAGCCCTGTGATCCCCCACCCAGAGATAGATTCAGCACATGAGTACCATTTTCCACACCCTTATAATGATATTCCCAATCAGTAGGCAGCACCCAAGCCCTAGTCCCTTGCCCACCAAACTGTTCTTATAAAACCCTAATTTCTGACTCTTTGGGGAGACATTACTCATGTAGCCGGCCTTGTGTCAATTAAACTCTTTCTTTACTGTAACACCATGGTCTCAGTGAATTGTTGTTTTTTTTTCTTTCTGTCAGCAGGCAAGAAGAATCCATCAAGCAGTTAGTTACAGTACTTATTAAAGATGAAGTATCATTATCTCAGGAAAAATGCTTCAACAAACTAAGATATAGCAATTTTAAACATGCATGCACCTAATTTTAAAATGCACTTAATACTTAAGTATTTATTTATTTTCTGAGACAGAGTCTCATTCTGTTGCCCAGGCTGGAGTGCAGTGGCACGATCTCAGCTCACTGCAACCTCCGCCTCTCAGGTTCAAGCTATTCTCCTGCCTCAGCCTCCTGATTGGCTGGGATTACAGGTGCGCACCACCACACCCAGGTAATTTTTGAATTTTTAGTAGAGACAGGGTTTAGCTATGTTGGCCAGACTGATCTCGAACTCCTGACCTCAAGTGAACTGCCCACCTCGGCCTACCGAAGTGCTAGGATTACAGGCATTAGCCACCGCGTTCAGCCTAAGATACACTTACTTTAGAATTAAGGTAGAAACTGATAAATCCACTATCATGGATTTCAACATCTCAATTGATAGGTTAAGCTCACAAAATAATTAAAAAAAAAAATACTGATCTGAACACAATTAACAAATTTAAACTAGTGCACATAGATGTAGAGTTTAACAGCCAATAATCAAAGAATGTATATTTTTTCTCAAGCATTTATGGAAAGCAAATTATGATATTTTATCATAAAGGAAATAAAGACTTAACGCACTTCAAAAGTACCATAGATACTATATAGACCTTGATATCTAATAACAATACAACTGAAGTAATTTTTTTCAAGATTTAAAAAATTTTCTTTATATTTACCAATTTTAAACAAAACCCTGTTGAAGAATTCATGATGTATAATGAAGAAGCAAGATAAATAAAAACTTTCTAGACTTATAGGACAATGAAGGATAATGAAAAACTTACAGAGTAAAACCTAAGAGGTGTGGTCAACACGGGCTCAAGTGGTCCTTTGAGAGAGATTTATAGCCTTAAATATCTGTATTAGAAAAGAAAAAAATCTTTAAAATAAATTGTGCTAGTAAATATTTTTAGAAAATGAATAATGCAGTGAACTTCCTCAACACAAAGAAAACGGGAAAAATAATAAAAATAAGAGTTGTGACTAATACAATAGGAAGTTGCTGTTTTAACTAGAGTATGATTATAAAGCAAACATATCAAATAGAAATAAGCAATCATCTGGAGCAGAGAACTAAAAGAGATTTTTGCTTAACCTTTCTCATTCTCAGAAAAATTAATTCCATTTTCCCCTTCTCCTTCATGTCAGCTTTACCCTCTGCTTTACACAATAGTGTCTGCTGCCATGCAAAAAGTGAGTATCATCCTGTGACTAAGAGTTGCAAGCCTAGAAAGCCAAAGGCACCCATCCACAGAGCACCCACAGACATCCTGTTGGGAACCACTCACTATGTGGGTTTAATTTGCTCATGCATACTGCCTCATACAGAGAAAAATAAAATTTGGAGAAATCAGAAGTTATTAAACACCAGTCCTCAAAAGGATTGGCACAGACTGGTGCTAAGCAGTCTAGCAAAGAAGGTCATGATGTACACCAGCTTCCTTCAGCCTTTGCCAGCAGTATATGCTCATCTCATCATTAAGCAAGGCTCTTAAACTCCTCAAAGAGCAGACTTCTTTCTATGGAGATTAAAGAAAGATTTTAGCTTAAATTTCCATATCTTTAATTTGTGTTAAATCTAAACCCTTGCAGACTTCCTTATTTTCCACCCAATTAATGCATTACATGGTTCAGTAGCTCTGACTTTACCCTGGCAGCCTGATTATGGTAATGTGAACATTGGCTCATACCACTTTTCCTAAGTGTACTGTGCTGGGTTGGAGCCAAACATCAGAAAAAATCTCACATTGTTGTGGGGTGGAGGATGGGGATATATTTGCATGTGTGTAGATATATATATACTTGTGTGTGTGTGTGTGTGTGTGTGTACATATACATAAATAAAATGATGGATTTTGACCTAGAAAGAGTGGTGGCTGAAGCACAAGGAACTCATGTACTTCTTCTTTGTACCCACTAGGGGAATCAGGGTTGAAATATTCTTCCTCTCTCCTGACAGTCTGGTGTTATTTAGGATTAAAGTGCTCTAGTTCAGTGGTCCTCAAACTTGCTCATCACTAAGAGTCACCTAAGTGCTAGTTAAAACTACGGATTACTGAAACTTTTCCTAGAGCTTCTATTTTGTTTGGTCGGGGATATAGCCTAGGCTTCTGTATTTTTAACTTGTGTCCCTAGGGCAACTTTACAATTAGATGCATTTAGAAAACATTGCCCTACCTAGTTCCAAGGTCTAACAAGTTTAAACTGAATGTTCACATAACCTTTTGGGATCATCCTTATTGTTGTCCGTAAGACTTACCTGACTTCTGCAATAACCCCAGGAGAAGAATGTGGTATTCATTAGTTTGCCATATTTACTTAGTATACCTCTATTTCTTAACCTCTTTAAGCCTGGTTTTCTCACTTGAAACATGGAGATAATAGTAATAATAATACCTACCTCAGAGAGATTTTTACAGAATGCAATAAACTAATGCTTATAAAAATGCTTAACATAGGACTTAGAACAAAGTAAGGCTGCAATAACATCAGCTATGGTTATTATTATTTCACACAACACACTTTTTGCTTGCCTAACGTGATAAATCATTTGGAAAAGTGTCGCCATTATTCTCTTCTCTGTACCAGGGCTCTCTGCCATGTGGCTTTGTAGCAACTCCCATCAGGAGATGAAGATTACTTCCCCTACAATTGAAACTGGGATGGTTCTGTCAAGTGCCTGAACAATTGAACGTGATGACAAAAGCAAAATTGTGCTAGTTTTGAGCCTAGGCTTCAAGAAGCCTTGTGTACTTTCACTCTATGACAAGGCCATTCTAGCCTGCTAAAAGATAAGAGACAATGAGGGCAAGGCCAGTGAGCCAGCTGTCCCCACCCTGGTCCCAGACATGTAGTGAAGCCTAGCCAAGATCAGCAAAGTGCTACTCAACCTACAGCTGACTAGAGGCAAATGAGTGAACCCAGCAGAAAACAGAAAACCCACTCAGTTGACCCAAGAACTCATGACTAATAATAAGAGGTGATTGTTCTAAGGTACTAAGATTTGGGGTAAATTTGGTACACAGGCATAGATCTGGTACATCTATTATGTGCCAATTACTGAGTTACATATTAGAGATGCATATGGAAATAAGGCACAGTTCTGGTTCTCAAAAACCAAAAGCATGTTTTTACAAAAGAAATACACAAGCAAACACAATTTTAGAATACAGTTATGTAAGGCTCAATAATATGTGTGTGTGTGTGTGTGTGTGTATATATATATATATATTTTGTAAGCTTCATTCACTCAAAAAATAATTTTAGAATTTCTGCTGCTTGTCATGCACTGTTCCAGACACTTGAGATATGTCAGTGATATGGTTAGGCTCTGTGTCCCCACCCAAATCTCATGTTGAATTGCAATCCCCACGTGTTGAGGGAGGGGCCTGGTGGGAGGTGATTGAATCATAGGGATGGAGTTCAGCTGATAGAGTTCTCATGAGATCTGGTTGTTTGAAAGTGTGTAGCTCTTCCCCCTTTGCTTTCTTTCTCCTGCTGCCATGTGAAGATGTACTTGCTTCCCCTTCACTCTTCTGCCATGATTCTAAGTTTCCCAAGGCCTCCCAGGCATGCTTCCTCTATAGCCTGAGGAACTGTGAGTCAATTAAACCTCTTTTCTTCACAAATTATCCAGATTTGGGTAGTTCTTTATAGCAGTGTGAGAAGGGATTAATACAATCGGTAACCAAATCAAACAAAAATCCCTTGCCCATAGAAAAAAAAAAGTAACTGTTATAAGTAAGTATATTAACAGGATAAGAAGGTGACAAGTTCTGTTTTAAAAAAGTTCAGGAAACATAAAACCAGTAAGAAGGATCAGGAATATGGGACACAGTGGGTGGAAATCAGATTGCAGTATTAAATGGGGTGTCTGGTAAGGCTTTGCTGAGGAGAGTTGAGCAAAAACTTGAAAAAGATGAGGAAGTTAAACAATATTTCTAAAGAGATCAATGAGATAAGGTGAAGGCCCTAAGGTGGAAAAGTATCTACAATTTTTGGAAAACAGAAAGTAGGCCAGTGTAGCTAAAGCAGAAAGCACAAAGTAGGACATACAAATTAGCCTGTAAGAATACTTTTTTAAAAATAAAAGCTCCTGAAGGATGTAACAAGGAGTTCAATCTTGAAGCAAGTACAGGAGTTAGCAGGGATAGTGCAGAAAGGCACCCAGGATGTGGTGGGAGGGAGTTAGATAAACAAGAACTCCAAGGAGAAGACAAGAACACACGCAGAGAAACTAAGACAACGTTCATAGTAAGTGTGAACTGTTGGGGAATTGCAAGTATTTCATAGGATTGGAGCACAAAAGAGTGATACAAAATTATTTTTAAAAGCTGGCAGGACCATATACTGGAAGACATTGAATGCAAGGCTAAGGAGGTTCAATTTTACCTGGATGTCAGTGGAGAAGCATTGAAGAGTTGAAGCAAGAGATAATTGATTTTATTAGACTAGCTTTGAAAGATCATTGAGATTAGCATGGAAAATGAATTGGAGAGGAGTGAGGAAACAAGCTGGAAGACTACGTAGAAGCTTTACTGATGGCCCTTTCAAGAAATGAGGATAGACAGGAGGGTGTGGAGTCAAGCAATGTAAAAAATGTGACAGGATAGGGTGCATGGGACTGGGGCAGTGGAACAATTGTAGTACTTCAAGTTTTAGATCACAATCACTTCAGGGTCATTAGGAGATGAGATATTTTAATGGCCAATGCAAAGAGTAGCATCATTTATTTATTCATTCATTTCCTTAAATATTTAATCAATGCCTAGGATATGTCTAGATAATATTAAACAGTAGGAATATAAAGAGTAGTGACACAGTTACATCACCAAGGACTACACAGTCCTAACACTGGCTCATCACCCCCTAACAACTAATACTGGCTCATCACTTCCAGAACAACTACCAGTGAGCGGTTATTGTATGCGAGGTGGGTAGTGAGTCTTTATAAGGATCATTTTAATGAATTATCACAACAGCATTTTGAAGTGATACAATTATCCCCATTGTACAGAAGAAGATATTTTACTTTGAGAGATTGACTTGGCCAAAATCACACATTTAGTAAGTGGCAGAGCTAACACCTGAATCTAGGACTATCTGTCACAGTCCCATGCTGCATGGTAACCCAGACCTACGAATCAGTAAATGTATTAAAGGAAATAATCAATTTTCCCTGACAGAGTGGTTTGAAAGCCTTCAAAGTGGTGATTCTTGATTTGAGATTTTACAGCTGAGCAGGTTTCCTCCAGGCAGCCAGGAAGGAAAGGAGAGTGAAAGGGCACAAGCAGTGTTCTGCAGAAGGGCAGCTGTGCTGCATCAGCTCCACCCGTTTCTCCATATTTACTCTAACTCTCCTCTACCTGTCCCAGAACACTGACTGCTATGGACTGCACAACCTTAGCTTCTTTGAGACTGACTGAATTTGACTAGCTGTAGGTTGGAATGTGGGAATCAGGCAAAATCAGAATTAATATTTTTCTGACTCCCACCATGCAAGGCCATAAGTTGATAATTGCTGCATTCTTGTATCAAAGACCACATCTGCTGGACATTCCTCCCCTCAGCTACAACAAAACTACAGTTCTCTTCACTTCTAGCCACTGCGTCTTCCTCTCACCTTCAGGCCCGCAGGCATGAATGGCTCCACAAGTTGCCAGAGCTTGTATGTTCCATCATCCCTCCGAGTTGCTTAACTCTGCCCCTACCTTTTGGAAATAGTGTCCACCTCAGTTTATCTCTCTCTGCCTCTGCTTCTCTCTCTTGCAGGCATACAGACACACTCCTTTAACTAATAGTTTTATTGAGATATAATTCACATAGCGTATCAACTTATTCATTTATAGTACACAATTCAAAGATTTCTAGTACATTCAGAGTTGTGCAACGATCACCACAGCCAATTTTAGAATATTTCCATCACCTAAAATAGAAACTTTGTAGTGTTTAACAATCGTCTTCCCATTCCGACCCCCAGTCCTAAGCAACAACTCATCTACTTTCTATTTGCCTAGATTTGATTGTGACATTTCATATAAAAGAAATCATAAAATGTATGGTTGTTTTGGGACTGGCTTCTTTCACTTAACATAATGCTTTTAAGGTTCTTCTATGTTGTAGCATATATCAGTATTTTATTTCTATTTATTGCTGAATAATGTTTTATGGCTATACCACCTTTTGTTTATCAATTAATTGATGAACAGTTCAATCATTTCCACTTTTTGACTATTATGAGCAATGTTGTATGAAAATCTGTGTACAAGGTTTCACATGAACCTATATGTTTATTTCCTGAGTACGTATCTATGGCCATAATTACTGGGTTATATGACACTGTATGTTTAATCTTTTGAGAAACTACCAGACTGTTTTCCAAGTGACTGTACCATTTTACATTCCCGTCGGCAATATATGAGGATCCTAATTTTCCGTGTCCTTGTCAACGGTTATTAGCTGCCTTTTTTTTTTTTTTTTTTTTTTTTTGCTTTTAGTCCTCTTAATAGGTATGCAGTGGCATCTCATTGGGGTTTTGCTTTGCAGTCTTCTAATAGCTAAAAATACTGAATATCCTTTTATGTAATTATTATTTATTTTTCTGTTTTGGAGAAATATCTATTCAGATCCTTTGCTCTTATTATATCTCTCAATCTCTTAATTCATTTGTTTGTCTGCTGTGTTTCCTGTTAGGACCCCCATTGATACATATTACAAGAACTATCCAGATTTACAGAACACGCCTTACCGCAAGGTGCACACATTTAGCAAAAGATTTAGGGCAAGCCACTTGCGCTAGTTGTGAAGAAGAAAAAAGAAGAAAATCATTTTTGTATTACTACACTGACTTTGGTGATTTCTTTTGAATTGAGGCTATATCTCAGCATGATATCTTAATCATCTACTTTTTAATTGAATCATTTTCTAGTCGACCATCCTAAAAACACAGGCTTAATTACCTTTCAGTCCAGGTCACAGAAAGTGGAATTTTAGGACTCCAGTTTTGTGAGTGCAAACTTTCCCAATGAGAAAAAGACCTGACGGTTGTAACACTTAAATATTTAAAAAGCTGCAAGTGACATGCATGGTGGCTTCTTCTCCTTATCAAAATGACTTAGACTTTGGTAAGATCCAGCAGCTCCAACAACGTTAGGGTTTGGGACCACACGGATCTGGGTTTGAATATCTACTGTATAATTTACCATTTGCTTCACTCTAGACAAGTTACTTGAGCCCTTTAAACCTGTTCTCTTGTCTGCAAAATTAGGATAAGTATACCACTATATATAAAATGGCTGTGTTATGTAAGTAAAATAATGCAAATTAGACACCTGGAAAGAGTAATATTTAATAATTATTTCTTTTCCACTTGTCCTTACACTGCTTTTTCGTGTTACTCTGGTTCTGAAAAGTATCCCTTTTCCCCACAATGCTAAGCACACGATACCAGACTGTGCAGTTACATTATACATGACACATTTAATCTCTGGTTTAGGTGAACCCATTTAATTACATGCATTATTATTTAAAAACTCTAGAATACATTGAATCTCTCACTCCTTTTTTTTTCCCAACAACAGTTAATAAGACAAAGTGTTAGCCTCATAGCATTTTTGTTCTGGTTATGAAGACAGGCAAACTATTTATTCATTTATAAAATTGTAGGCCAACAAATAGAATTGTGTTTAGTATCTGTCTACCAAACCACAAGTTTCAGAAACCTTATAACAACCTATAGTATTGGAATTTATCTATAACATGAATTGGATCACAAGAATGGGAAAAGTTTCATTATATTCTTTATTTATGATTGTAAGCACATTAATATCACATATTGACAAAATGCCAAGAGAAACAGAATAGTTTCCTTTTTAACTCACTCCAGGAGCTGATGAATTATAAATATGAAGTGAAGGGCCTATTCCATAAAACTAATACTATATCTCAAGGAAGCCAGAGAAAAGCTCTGACCTTTAGGCACACAATGAATTTATAGAACACCAGTCCTCCAGGCATCCACCCTGAAAAGTGCACTCTTATCTACACACCACAGAGACAAGCTACACTCTTAACTCAAATAATAGCCACTTCTCCCTCCTGAAAATTGTGGAGCTATTCTTGGACTACAAAAGCATCCAATTGTGAGAAGAGCAACAGAGGAAGCTACTAAGGCCTTTAGATTGGTCTCTGCAAGTAGATAACTTTTTTTTTTCCTTGAGTGCAAATGGAATATCAAATGAGCACATTTTAAATATGTAGGATTTGAGCAATTGTGAAGTTTTGTTCTGGATGCTCTCGTCTTTAAATTATATTATAATCACGTTATTAAAGTGAGCCAGTTTGTACTCAATACCATACTTTAATCTTTCTCACCAGTCCTTACTATATTCAGCCTATGAAATATTCTTGCCTTCCTCTTGATTAAAACTCAAGTAAATGCCATAGCTTTTCCAATCACTTTTTTTTTAGTCTTGTTTACATTTTTAAACCTCACTTCCACCCCAGCATTGCATAAACTTTGTGCCATATATTCCTGCCTACTAATAAATAATTCACTGATTTTATTTATCTTTTAACTTCCTTCACTGGTAAGTTCCTTGAGGGTAAGGACCTTTTCTTTTTCTGTGTAGTGTATGTATGTGTGTGAGTATGTGGGGTTTTTTTTATTTTTATTTTTATTTATTATTATTTTTTTTTGAGACAGAGTTTCGCTCTTGTTGCCCAGGCTGGAGTGCAATGGTGCGATCTCGGCTCACAGCAAACTCTGCCTCCCGGGTTCAAGCCATTCTCCCGCCTCAGCCTCCGGAGAAACTGGGATTACAGGCATGCACCACTACGCCCGGCTAATTTTTTTTTTTTTTTTTTTTTTAGTAGAGACGGGGTTTCTCCATGTTGGTCAGGCTGGTCTTGAACTCTGGACCTCAGGTGATCCGCCCGCCTCGGCCTCCCAAAGTGCGGGGATTATAGGCGTGAGCCACTGCGCTCGGCCCCCCGTACGTGTGGGTTTGTACTAATTTGTTCTTTGAACCTGAAACAGTGGCTAGTACATTGGAGGCACTCAAGAAATATTTGTTGAATGGAAAAGTGAATTCGTGTATTAGTCTGTTCTTACTTGCTCTAAAGAAATATCTGAGACTGAGTAATTTATAAAGGAAAGAGATTTAACTGGTTCACAGTTCCACAGACTGTACAGGAGGATTGGCGGAGGAGGCTTCATGAAGCTTTTACTTACCGCAAAAGGCAAAGCGGAGCAGGAGTCCTATGGCCAGAGCAGGAGGAAGAGAGGAAGAGGGGAGGTGCTACACACTTTTAAACAACCAGATATCCAGAGAACAGCACTAGACGGATGGGGCTAAGCCATTAGAAAGCACCCCCGTGATCCAATCACCTCCCACCAGGCCCCACCTCCAACACGGGATTACAGTTCAACACGAGATTTGGGTGGGGACACAGATCCAAAACATATCAATTAGAAATCTAAATTCTCATCCAGTTGAAACGTTTCTCCTCCCTCATCCTGGCCTCATCTTAAGCAGGACACTGTAATGCAAACGGAAGGAAGGTGAAGGCAGCTTCTCTATTTTTCACTCCCTTTCTTTTTCTACTAATCAGCTGTTCCTTGTAACTGCAAGAGCCTGATGCAGAGGCAGGATGTGAGGTAAGAGCATGATGCGGAGGCAGGATGTGAGGTAAGATAATACAAAATTACTTACAGCTGTAATTTTTCATCAAGGCTACCTTCACAACAACTGTGACAGATTCACTGTTTGTTAACTTTCCTTTGTGGAGTATTTTTGTGAGTTCTTAGAAGATTCCACATCGCTGAGCTCCTCTCACTGCCTGATGTAGGTGGATACCTTGACTGGTAGGCTGCCTGTGACATGACTTAATTTCTGCATATAACTGTTTTCTTTGCAGTGTCTCCAATTAAAATAATATATGCTTATTATAAAAAGTGGTATAGTTATATAACAAAGGATTATAAAGGCAAAATAAAACACTTTCTTTTATTCCACACCTCAAACTCCGCTAGGTAATCAACGTTAATAACATTTTCCCACAACTTTCTCCCTGTTTGTATATATGCAGACACCTCTACAGGCAAATATGAGATGCCCTTTTATATATGTTTATTGTTACTTAGTTAAAACTATGTTACTTAGTTAACTATGTTACTTAGTTTAACGATGTTACTTAGTTAAAACTGTTCATTACATTGACAACACATCATGACTACCATTTTTTTCTAATGCCTTTATTCAGATACAATCAGGATATTGTAGGAACAAGTATGATTAAGATATACATAATCAAACAAACTTTGTTTTTTGTCTTTTGTTTCACACTTTAACATTTATTTAAGAAGTTTAATCTTTCCTTGCTCCTGGGCATTGTGAATCCTGAAAATCTGAGAAAGGTCTCAGTTAATTTAATTAATTAATTAATTATTATTAGAGACAAAGTTTTGCTCTTGTTGCCCAGGCTGGAGGGCAATGGTGCAATCTCGGCTCACTGCAATGTCTGCCTCCCAGGTTCAAGCGATTCTCCTGCCTCAGCCTCCCAAGTGGCTGGGATTACAGGTATGTGCCACCATGCCCAACTAATTTTTTTATTTTTAGTAGAGATGAGGTTTTACCATGTTGATCAGGCTGGTCTTGAACTCCAGATCTCAGGTGATCCACCCACCTCGGCCTACCAAAGTGCTGGGATTTTAGGCGTGAGCCACCACACCTGGCCAGGTCTCAGTTAATTTAGAAAGTTTATTTTGCCAAGGTTGAGAACAGGACATGCCCATGACACAGCCTCAGGAAGTCCTGATGACATGTGCCCAAGGTGGTCAGGGCACAGCTTGGTTTTATACAGTTTAGGGAGACATGAGACATCAGTCAGTATATGTAAGAAGTACATTGGTTCGCTCTGGAAAGGCGGGACAACTTGAAGCAAAGGCAGGAAGACTCAAGGGAGGAGGGACCACCCAAGTCACAGATAGGTGAGACACAGTTACATTCTTTTGGATTCTGATTAGTTTTTCCAAAGGAGGCAAATCAGACATGCATCTGTTTCAGTGAGCAGATGGGTGACTGACTTCGAATAGAATGGGAGGCAGGTTTGCCCTACGCAGTTTCCAGCTTGAGTTTTCCTAGTGTCTTTGGGGACCCAAGATATTTTCTTTTCATACCGTGAACTTCAGGTCACTTTAAGGGTCTCAAATGAAAACTCAACTAGACACACATAACATTCATTGCTAGATATTCAGATTTGATTCAACATTAAAATCTTCCCTTTCCCTGTTAAAATCTACTTTATTTATTTATTTACTGTAAGTTTTGTTCAGACAGAATTACTGCATATCACATGAGAAAAATATTCAACTTCACTTCCTTTCCTATTGATGACCCTTGTGCCAACAGCATCTATCGAATAAACTGTTTACCCTTCTTGTTCAAATGAAGTAACATTTTTACCCATTTGTACATACTACATTTTCAAATATATAAGGTTGATTTAGAGGTCTTCTGTTCTTTGTAATTGACTTGTTTATTCTCATGCTAATATTATAGAGATTAAAAGTGACTGTTATATGGCCCAACACCAGTAAGGCAAGACTTCTCCCCTCAGTATTCCTCTTTTTCTTGCTTTCCCTGGTTTATCTCTGGCATTTTGACTTCTTCATGACATAGCTGGATCCAATTCTCTCCAACACCCACCATCTGGCTGGCATTTTATTAATAAATTGAATTGCATTACCTTTATATATTAATTTAGGGATGTATGATGTTTTTATGATATCAAATATTCTTATTTAAAAACATGAAATGCGTTTTCAATTATTTAGATCTTGTTTTATTTTCATCACTAATATTTTATAGTTTTATTTTTATAGGTCTGACATGTTTCTTATTAAATATATTCCTAGGCTTTATATGGTTTTTATTGCTAGAGTGAATGTTATTTTCATTTCTACTTCTAACAGTTTATGCCTAAGATAGAGAAAACCTATTTATTTTTGTATGCCATACTTAACGTTCTAACAGCCACCTATGTACTTGTTATTAATCCTGGAAGTTTCTGTGCACCTCTTTACTGTCACACAATCGCATTATTGGTCAAAAAAAGTAATGTTAAAATAATTTAACTCTTATACATTTTTTAAAAATTAACATTTTGTTTGTTAGTATCTTCATCTGTTAGTACCTTTGAGACAATGGTAATAGCAGGCATTCCTGCTGACTGGTTTATAACTTGCATTGCAATAGTTTTAAGTTTGCTGTTTAGAATGATTTAATGTTAATTTTTGGTAAAAAGTCTTTTTATAAATTTTTTTATTTCTTTCTTTATTTTGATACTGGGTTATCAGATCATCTAATTTTTTTTTTGTGGTAGAGTCTCGTTTTGTTGCCCAGTCTGGAGCTGGAGTGCAGTAGTGCAACCTTGGCTCACTGCAACCTCCGATTCCCGGGTTCAAGTGATTCTCCTGTCTCAGCCTCCTGAGTAGCTGGGACTACAGGCATGTACTACCATGCCTGGCTAATTTTTGTATTTTTAGTAGAGACAAGGTTTTGCCATATCAGTCAGGCTGACTTGAACTCCTGGCCTCAAGCAGTCCATCCACCTTGCCCTCCAAAAGTGCTAGGATTATAGGCATGAGCCACTGCGCCAGCCAGGTAAAGTGTCTTTTTACAATATTTAAGTGACATTCTATTTTTATCAGCGTTTTCATTAAGAACGACTGGTAAATTTTATCAGATGCTTTTTTAGCATCTACTGTTATGATCACATAATATTTCCCTCTTAGTTTGTTGATGTAATAATTACATTAAGAGATTTCATAGTAATTGGGCCACCCTTGCATTCCTGGAATAAGGAATTTTATTGCTTATTGTGCAGCACTATTTTGATATATTGCTGGAGTCTCTTTGCTAATATTCACTTAGAATTTGTGCTTCTATATTAAATAGTAAGATTAATGTATGTGTTGTGGGATCAGTTTTTGACTGTAAAGTTATTCTGATTTGATAACATTTTTTTGGTGATGTTGAGACCTTTTTATGGGTTGGAATAAATTAAACACTCATAGGAGTATATATTAATTAAACCTTAGATAGAAAACAGATGTGAAGCCACTTGATCTTGATTCTCTTTTATTAGTATATCTGTAATAACATTTTTAATTTTATCTATGTTAATTAATATATTTATTCTAAGTTAAATTTTACCAAGAAATTATTTTCTCTAAGTTTTCACATTTATTATTACCTTATCCTGTTTTGTCATTCTTATTATTTTTCTGTTTTGTTAACTGCAGGTTTTATTTTATTAATTTACTCTTCCTCCTTTCTTTCGCTTTATTATATTGTACTTTATCTCATTAAACTTTTTAAGGTGGGTATCCAGATACAAATTTACCATTCTATGTATCTGCCTAGTGCCTTTGGCACCACTGTTATATTTAGCAAGTTTCTAAATTTAAAAGATACTTCAGATTAGAAGTTGAAATTATGATGCATTTGTCTAGGCTCCTTTGCTGCAAGGGTATAGGCAGGACATAGCATACAGATAATCTACATGAGAATTTAGTTTACCAGCTCATAATGTGGGGCCCCAGTATAGGGCAGTGGTTGGTGTGTGTGCCTAGTGGCCCCTGAATATGGGAGCCCAGTAAGAGAAGTGGTTGCGGTGGGGACTTAGCAAACTGCCCAAAGAAAGGAATTGAGTATTTGAAATCACAACTTCAAAACAGGGTTCAGATAGCACTTGTAAAGTACATTACACCAGAGGTATCAGCTTTCTGCCACAGCAGTGACAAGTGGAAGATTTGGGGCTCCAACTCAGGTGCTTCTTCCTCTCGGCAGAATGATCAGGGTTTCACTGGAGGAACCCAGTGGTGTAAGTTTGGAGGCGTGTGTCCTCCAAACTTGATTCTCTGGATCTCTAGGAAATTCTCAGACATACTGTATTCATAGTCAGGGGTCTACAGAGAAATGGAGCCAATGGAATATATATGTACGAAATTGGCTCACTTGTCTGTGGATTAGATCAAGTCCCACAATCTGCAGGGTGAATGGAAACGTGAAGTCCCCAGGAGGTCAGATGGTATCATCTCATCCAAAGGATTAGCAGGCTTGAGACCCAGAAAGAGTAATGTTTTAGTTTGAGTCTCAAAATAGGAACAAAACCCCAATGTCCTAGCTTAAAGGATGTCAGACAGAAGAAATGTATCTTACTCAGCTGAGGGTCAGTCTTTTGTTCTTTTCAGACCTTCAGCTGACTGGATGAGGCCCACTCACATTAGGGAGGGCAACCTGCTTTATTCAATCATCTACTTATCTGAATGTTAATTTCATCCAAAAACACTTTCGTAGAACATGCAGAATGATGCCTGACCAAATATTTGAGCAACACATGGTCCAGTCAAGCTGACACAAAATGAATCATCACACATCCTATTATAAATTTATTTTCTATTTTCTAGATAAGGTTCTATGAATTTTTCTGAATCCCACTAAAAATTATGAGTGATACAAGTACCAGTTTTATTTTAATATTTAATCTTTTATCTTCAATAATATAAGTATTTAAGTCTAACATTCTGTGTTTTTCTCTGAGAAGAACTTTTGATATGGCCAATAGATTTTTGTATAGCCATTTCTCATTGTTTCTTAGATACTATGCTTATATTGAAATTACTTTTTGATTTTACCACCATCTCAAAGTTAATTTTCTAATTTTTATGTAATAAAGTACCTTCATAAACCTTATATCTGGTTAACATTAGAAAATTGGTCTGTAAGACTTACCTTTTTAAAATTGAAGGTTTTTTTTTGTTTTTAGGTTTGTAAACACAATTTTTAGAAGCTTAATGATGTATGCAAAATACAAGAGTTGTATATATATTTATCAATATTCAAATATTATTATTCATTTCTGACTTATAAGGTCTGTTCTATTCTTATGGAACTATCTGGAAACTGATTTCTGATAAGTTCTTTTTGTTCTTAAATGGATTTTATTTTACATATGTGTAGGGCTCATTCAGATTTATAATTTTTTAAAGATTTTGCTTTTTAAAATAAATTACATAATGCCATTCTTCATTCTGATGGTGAATTTAACGTTAAACTCCTTCCTGTATATGAATTGTAGCAACTACTTGTATATATGTGTATGTGTAGGTGTGTGTGTGCGCGCATATGTGTGTGTGGGTGTGTGTGTGCACATGGGTGTGGGTGTATATGTTGGTGTGGGGGTGTGTGTGTGTATGGTGGCAACTACATTCGAATAGTAACTCTTTAATTATCTTTTAATGTCAGCCCAGCTTTAATACTTTGTTTTTATAAACAGCATAAAGTTTTTTAAAAGTCTTAATATTGCATTCTGTACTTTAAAAGGCAATAATTATGTAATTTAATTGATTTTATTCCTTACATTTTACTATATATGTATTATTTATTTTACTTTATTATTTTCTTGTTCCCTTATAAAAAAAAAAAGGTTTCACCAATTCACTTCTTATCTCCTTTTTTCTTATATGAGAGTTTTACTGCATTTTTCTATTCCATCAAAGCTTATGTCTTTTCTAATATTTATACACATTTCTCTAGTATCATACAAAAAGAAGAAACTGACAATTCAACAGGGAATACTTTACTCTTTTATTCTCCTTCTTATTCTGTCCCCATTCCTCTTCTTTTCCTGCTCATTGTCCCCCACCTTTAAAATTTTGCTGATCTAACTTTGTATTTTAAAGTTCAGACTTTTTGTTTTTCAATTATCTTGCAGCTTCTCACATCTATTTTTAAAAATTCCTATGTAAGCCTGATATGTTTTGGATGCTTTGTCCTCTGCAAATTTCATTTTGAAATGTGGTCCCCAATGTTGGAGGTGGGGCATGCTGGGAGGTTTTAGAGTCATAGGGCGGATCCCTCATGAATGGCTTGCTGCCATTGTGGGAGTAATGAGTGAGTTCTCACTCTGAGTTGACATGACATCTGGTTGTTTAAAAGATCCTGGCACTTCCTCCTTTCTCTCTCTCTTCTGCTCTTGCCATATGACATGCTGGCTCCCTTTCACCTTCTGCCATGATCGTAGCTTCCTTAAGCCCTCACTGGAAGCAGATGCTGGTACTATGCTTCATGTACAGCCTGCAGAACTGTGAGCAAAATAAATTTCTTTTCTTTATAAATTACCAAGTCTCAGATATTCCTTTATAGCAACAACAGACACTGACACAAAGCCATTTATATTTTGTGTTTCGCTTTGGCAGTATTAAAACAAAAACATTTTATTGCATTTCTGCAAAAACAAAGGCCAAAATCTGAGTGAAGATGTCAGTGAAGAAGTTAGGTTGAAAGCAGGTAATTCCTATAGAATTCCCAAAATCCATGTAGATGAGAACATGAAGCTAGAAGGAGAGTCCTCCAAGTGAGAAGGTCGGGCAGGGTGAGTTGCAGTAGCTATCTTTAAGCAGACTGCTTGTGCACATTTCAATCCCACTTCTTCAGGGTAAATAAATGGAGCCTTAGATAGATCTTGGGCGTGGTATATAATGTCAAGAGCAAGGGATTTATAGCTACATAGATTTGGACTCAAATTATTCCTCTGTCACTTTTTTTCCAGGTGACACCAGGCAGTTACCAGCCTCCAGAGGTTCAGTTTCCTATCTGTGAAAAGGAAATAATAATAATCATCTCACAGGATTGCTATGACAATATGTAAGACCACAGCCCTCTGAGGCAGTATCATTAGGCACCCAACTAATATGTGGATCCCTGTCTTTCTTTGGTCAGAACTGTGTGTTGATATTTGCCGTAAGACAGTAAAACTAATTTGAAATTCAAACCTCACATCTCTCCTGCTGAGAAGAGGAACAATTGGAAAAATAACACCTTTTCCCTCCAGCCAGGCATGTCTGTTTCCATTTTTCGGTTCAGTTTTTGTCTTTGACCAGACACACATACAGAGTTGGAAGTACCTTGAACTGACAGATGTGTGTTTTGCAAAAATATTCTCTTGGCTTTCATAGGCAGATATTTCTTGACTTACCTCTTCATAGTAAGATGTTTAAATCACTAGAGTCATAGATTTGAACCCAAGATCTAGTCAACTACAAAATAAAACAAAACCTAAGATAGCTGAGGGACATAATTAAATTTTGATTAATCTGGTATCTTATCCTAGAGTGTCTCTAGGCAACACTAACCTCCTTACAAAATGATTTATTGCCTAACATGTCAGCTTGGGAAATACATGTTTCCAACTGAAAGAGACTTTTATAGGGTAATAGGCCCACACTCTGCCTCCAGGCAAAAAGTTTTCTAATATTGTCTTTACTAAACTCTCTCTACTTCTATTTTTTTTTTCTTTTTATAGCTCAGATTTGAATTCTTTTCTGTTGAGCATTTATTAAATAAAAGCTTGTTTCTCAAATGTAATTCATCAAGGAGATTTTGGTTACCCTCACCCAAAAAGTTATCTATTGAAATCCTCCTTTTTCTCACCATCAAAATGAAATAAACACTACATTTTGGTTAACCTTATGGTACCTGCATTGTAGATAAGTATAAATCTTATGATTTTATTTTTTTAAAGCTTTGTATAGCATATCTTTGTATTAGCATCACCTTCCCCCATTGTCAGCTGTTTGGTCTTGTTCTAAGTATGTACTTTGGATAACCCCACATCAGGTTGCAGCGGTCCTCAAATTGTGGACCACAGAAGCATAATCAGCACCATCTGAAACTTGTTAGAGATTAAACTTTTCAGGTCCCCACTCCAGTCCGACTGAGTCTGAGACTCAGTGGTTTATATTTGAAAAGTTCTTCAGCAGAATATGATGCATGCTAAAGTTTGAGAACTACTAGGTAAGAGGGCAAATCATAATCATCCAGGGCCCATAGTTTACATTGGGTTCACTCTTGGTGTTATACAGTCTATAGGTTTGGGCAAATGTTTATGGCATGTAGCCACCATTATGATACACAGAATTTTCACTGCCTTAAACTTCCTCTGTGCTCTGTCTTTTCACTTTTTCCTGCCTCCTCAAATACAGTTTTAAAGATTTTAAGATAAAGGAAGAGATTATAGCCTTTTTATCATTCAGGCATTTCTTCAATCTATGGAAGTGTGAAACCTGTTTTATAACAAATCCGGGTGAGTAGGAAGCACTTTTATAAAATAAGGGAAAAAGAGAAGGGTGAGGATGTCAGAATCCCGTTTGGACATCTTTTCTTGTGAAAGAGTACCTCCAGAAGAAAAACCGGTCATTACTGATAAGTCTGTCACTCATAAAGAGCATCCTTCAGGGATCTCCTGTGGGCCTGGCAGAAGTGAGAGTGATTTCTCAACTTTCTTACCGGCTTTGAGGAGCAAACACCTGAGATCTTTTAGAATTGAAATTGGCAGGTCCTTTCAGAATCCTGTCTTTATCTCCCCCCAAATCAGAGACTGATAAACAAACAATTCAGTCATACACTGCCTGAGGCATCTCCTGTTGTTTCCGGGGTAAGACTTGGTTCAGTTCAATCCTGAAAATAGCCACATTGTTTCTTGTGAAAACTAAAATCTGACAGTCAGCTGCCTCTCAGGACAGCTCAGTTCCACATCTTAGCAGCTTCTCTGAGCCAACTGCAACAGATAATCTTCCAGACCAAAGGCCAAAGACCCCACCTGGCAGGCATCAGATCTTAGTGAAGGAAAGGAGAAACTCGAGAAACAGCTGAGCTGAACTGATTCCTTTTAGATATAACTTTTGTTATTAGACGTGCCATTATATTTAGCCATAGTATTTCAGAAATTCTATAGACTAGGACATTGATTTCAATAGGAGCAAGGCTAAGAACTTGGTAAAACACTTAGTTTAGAACTATTTCTCAAACGGAATGTTTTCCCGACTTTCACAGTTACTTCCTGTACTCGGACTACTGTCATCATTGTTTGCTTGGCTTAGTGAAAGTGTCTCCTAAACGATCTCTAGGGCTTCCAGTGGTTCCCAAACTCAGGTGACAACAAACTGTCAGTCATTTGAAGAGCAGATTCCTGGATCTTATCCCGGAGATGCATTTTTAACAAACATCAAGGGATTTCTGTATTAGTTTATAAGAGAAAGAGGTTTAATTGACTCCCAGTTCCACATGACTGGGGAGGCCTCACAATCATGGCGGAAGGTGAAGGGGAAGCAAGACGTTCTTAGATGGCAGCAGGTAAGAGGGTGTGTGCAGGGGAATTCCCCTTTATAAAACCATCAGATCTCATGAGACTTATTTACTATCATGAAAATAGCATGGGAAAACTCCTCCTCCATGATACAATTACCTGCCGCCAGGTCCCTCCCACGACACATGGGATTTGGGAGCTACAATTCAAGATGAGATTTAAGTGGGGACACAGCCAGACCATATCAGGATCCAAACCACATTTTGATGAGCATTATTAACTCCATCTCCCTCTCTCCATTGTCTGCTTCCAGAGCACTTGTTCTATAGTGCAAACCTAACCATGTCAGTCTGCTCCGAGAAAATAGTTCACAGTGCTTCAATGCCTTATAAAATAAGCACAGGTCCTTAGCTAGCAATAGTAGATGTCTTTGTACATGTATATAGGCCTGATTTTTTTTTCCAGAAAGTAGGTAAGACAAATTATAAAAGTAGATATGTTGCAAGAAATTCAAGAAATGACAGATGTAGAAAGTTTTACATAGGAAATCACTAAGTACAAAAGATAAGAAAGATGAAGCCAAGAATGAGAGTAGTACTGAGAAAGCATGGAGTGAAACACTGCACACTTGCCGTGAGTGGGCTCCAAATTTAGTTCTAAATGGTCTTGCAGAAAATTCCGAGACAGATATCGTCATTGGCTAAGTGTATCACAGTTTCCAGAAAGAGGAAATATACAAGTGTGTATATAAACATATACACATATATATGTAGAGGTGTGTGTGTGTGTATGTCTGTGTGTGTGTGTGTGTGTGTATATATATAGTTTATGAGGAGAACCATCTTCCTGAAACCAAAGAAAATGTGTTCCTGTGAGTAGTAAATAAAAATATTTTATCTCCAAATATATTTCTTTTACATATTTTGAGGTGGCTGTTTCAAGAACCTGCAAACAGAAGTAACCTTGCAAAGCTGTATTTTGTCCTGGGGGAACGGAGGAGGCAGGGATTTGCATCTCTAGAGAATCTACCTTGAGCCAGGTTTTCTCTGTCACCTTCACTTCTCCCAATCTAGGAAAGATTAACTGAGTCTAATTACTTCAAAGGTCTAAAAGGAACATTTATTATCTGTTCTCTCTGAGGGCTGCTACCTGTGAAGTTTATTTACATAAGAAGACCACCTTTGCTAGCCAGGCCTCATCTTCTCCCCCTACACTGCTGCCCCTTCACCCCCATCCCCCGCCATCGCCCATAGCTTATTTTGCTACTGTCTTAGGCTGTTCTTGTGTTGCTATAAAAAAATACCCGAGAATGGGTGGCTTATAAAGAAAAGAGGTTAAATTGGCTCACAGTTATGCAGGTTGTATATGAAGCATGGTGCCAGCATCTGCTCGGCTTCTGAGGATGCCTCAGGAAGCTTTCGCTCATGGCAGAAGGCGAAGCGGGAGTAGGCACAGCATATGGCAAGAGGAGAAGTGAGAGACAGAGAGAAAGAGAAAGAGAAAGAGAGACAGACAGAGAGGAAGAGTAGGGTGAGGGGAGATACCACACATGTAAACCACCAGATTTTACCCACTATGGTGAAGACAGCACCGAGCTGTGAGAGATCTGTCCCCATGACCCAAATACTTCCACCAGGCCCCACTTCCAACATTGGGGATTACATACAAACATGAGATTGGGAAGGGACGTATGTTCAAACTGTATCAGCCACCATAACCTGGTTTGCAAGGATCCAAGCACACATTCTTTTGGTTAACTCAGGATGGTATGTAAGCTTCTGAACCCCACTGGGGGATTGAGTCATCATTCTGTGGTTCTCCCCTGTGTGCGTATTAATAAATGTGTATGACTTTTCTCTAATCTGCCTTATGTGAGTTGACTTTTCAGCAAAACTTTACAGGGCAAAGAAGAAGTTTTCCCTTGGCCCCAACGGTAGACACCTTAAAATATAATGAATATCCTTATTACAAATACAGCAATCAATTTCCTAGGGCTGTTTCACATGTCCTCACCTGTTGATCAGTGGTGTAAGGCCTGGCATAAAAACTGGCATATAAAAACTGACCTGAAGCACAGTTCTCTAATGCTTTGGTGGAATGGGATGTTCTTCTCACCTCTGACTTAATCAAGGGATACATTTTTAAACTGTCTAAAGTAGAGCTCCGCAAAATTTAGTAGGAGAGGGGTATGAGTTAAACAAAAATTTATTAAATTCTCACCCACAGCCATAAATAAATCTCCCTTCACTGAGCTTTAAGTAGATATTATGTAGCAATAAATTTCAGGTTGTACTCAGATAAATTCCTGGAGTGCCAACCTTATATAATGTTGTTAAAGTATATGCAGACATAATTGAACAACCCTCGGATATAGGATAGAATTTCCAGTCTATTGTAAAAATTGAGTAGTCTAACAGTCACAGAACTCATGAAAAGCCCTTTTCTGAGGTGGCCCAAGGCAGTATTTCTAGGCAGGAGAAATTTTGCTCAAGAAGTAAAATTTGGTTTTCCCAAGCACGTAGAACTAATGTAACCAGTTCCATAATTAACCTGGAACATTTGTAAAATAGATTGATGTAACTCTTTTTGAAGAATGTGGTTATCCTGATTTTGTGATGACAAAATGAAGCTTAAGAGAAGTGAATTAACTCTGCTAGTAAGTAACAAAGCTGGGATTCAAACCCATATCTGGTTGTCTGCAAAGCCCATCTTTTTAACTCCTACACTATACTACCTCTTTTTCAAAAACCATTTCTACCAACTCTGACTCCCATGATATTAAGGTGCATCATTAATGGAGAGAATTCATGTTGAACTTACTTCTCTAGTCCATAACCAAGTTCTCTTCATAGAATTGAAGACTGGGGAACATTAGCACAGTGTATGAGGCCTTCGTAGTCTGGCTAGTACTACTTATCCAGTCATCCCTACACATCTACTCTGGTCTCAAGTATACCAAACTACTTGCACCATGCTCTTCTGCGGTATACCTCAGCATACCATAGATTCTACACACAATGCTCTCTCCTCTAATGCAACTGGCAGGCTTCTAGTCGCTCTTCAAGTCTCAATTCAAACATTTCATCTAATTTTTTTGCTGTAGGATAATATAGCTTATATAAAAGTAGGAGGTGTATACTTGCCAGATTGTTTTAATACAGACCATAGGGATGGTTAATTAGCATTTTGAAGTACCCTGATAAATAACTGATAGTCTGTGAGTAGGTATTTAGCACTTCATATATTGTTATTTGAATCTATACCAAAGGATTTATAAATCAGCAAAAGGATAGTGGAATTTGCTTTTTTATTTTTGTGAACTCAATACTTCTTAAGGTAAGTGGTAAGAGCACCGAATCCTAACCACTAGACCACCAGGGAGAGACTTTTTTTTTTTTTCTTCTTCTTTTTTTTTTTTCTTTTTTTAAATTTATTTATTATTATTATACTTGATACCAAAGCCTGGCAGAGACACAACAAAAAAAGAGAATTTTAGACCAATATCCCTGATGAACATCGATGCAAAAATCCTCAATAAAATACTGGCAATCCGGATTCAGCAACACATCAAAAAGCTTATCCACCATGATCAAGTGGGCTTCATCCCTGGGATGCAAGGCTGGTTCAACATTCGCAAATCAATAAACATAATCCAGCATATAAACAGAACCAAAGACAAGAACCACATGATTATCTCAATAGATGCAGAAAAGGCTTTTGACAAAATTCAACAGCCCTTCATGCTAAAAACGCTCAATAAATTCGGTATTGATGGAACGTACGTCAAAATAATAAGAGCTATTTATGACAAACCCACAGCCAATATCATACTGAATGGGCAAAACCTGGAAAAATTCCCTTTGAAAACTGGCACAAGACAGGGATGCCCTCTCTCACCACTCCTATTCAACATAGTGTTGGAAGTTCTGGCTAGGGCAATCAGGCAAGAGAAAGAAATCAAGGGTATTCAGTTAGGAAAAGAAGAAGTCAAACTGTCCCTGTTTGCAGATGACATGATTGTATATTTAGAAAACCCCATTGTCTCAGCCCAAAATCTCCTTAAGCTGATAAGCAACTTCAGCAAAGTCTCAGGATACAAAATCAATGTGCAAAAATCACAAGCATTCTTATACACCAGTAACAGACAAACAGAGAGCCAAATCAGGAATGAACTTCCATTCACAATTGCTTCAAAGAGAATAAAATACCTAGGAATCCAACTTACAAGGGATGTAAAGGACCTCTTCAAGGAGAACTACAAACCACTGCTCAGTGAAATAAAAGAGGACACAAACAAATGGAAGAACATACCACGCTCATGGATAGGAAGAATCAATATCGTGAAAATGGCCATACTGCCCAAGGTAATTTATAGATTCAATGCCATCCCCATCAAGCTACCAATGAGTTTCTTCACAGAATTGGAAAAAACTGCTTTAAAGTTCATATGGAACCAAAAAAGAGCCCGCATCTCCAAGACAATCCTAAGTCAAAAGAACAAAGCTGGAGGCATCACGCTACCTGACTTCAAACTATACTACAAGGCTACAGTAACCAAAACAGCATGGTACTGGTACCAAAACAGAGATATAGACCAATGGAACAGAACAGAGTCCTCAGAAATAATACCACACATCTACAGCCATCTGATCTTTGACAAACCTGAGAGAAACAAGAAATGGGGAAAGGATTCCCTATTTAATAAATGGTGCTGGGAAAATTGGCTAGCCATAAGTAGAAAGCTGAAACTGGATCCTTTCCTTACTCCTTATACGAAAATTAATTCAAGATGGATTAGAGACTTAAATGTTAGACCTAATACCATAAAAATCCTAGAGGAAAACCTAGGTAGTACCATTCAGGACATAGGCATGGGCAAAGACTTCATGTCTAAAACACCAAAAGCAACGGCAGCAAAAGCCAAAATTGACAAATGGGATCTCATTAAACTAAAGAGCTTCTGCACAGCAAAAGAAACTACCATCAGAGTGAACAGGCAACCTACAGAATGGGAGAAAATTTTTGCAATCTGCTCATCTGACAAAGGGCTAATATCCAGAATCTACAAAGAACTCAAACAAATTTACAAGAAAAAAACAAACAACCCCATCAAAAAGTGGGCAAAGGATATGAACAGACACTTCTCAAAAGAAGACATTCATACAGCCAACAGACACATTAAAAAAATGCTCATCATCACTGGCCATCAGAGAAATGCAAATCAAAACCACAATGAGATACCATCTCACACCAGTTAGAATGGCGATCATTAAAAAGTCAGGAAACAACAGGTGCTGGAGAGAATGTGGAGAAATAGGAACACTTTTACACTGTTGGTGGGATTGTAAACTAGTTCAACCATTATGGAAAACAGTATGGCGATTCCTCAAGGGTCTAGAACTAGATGTACCATATGACCCAGCCATCCCATTACTGGGTATATACCCAAAGGATTATAAATTATGCTGCTATAAAGACACATGCACACGTATGTTTATTGCAGCACTATTCACAATAGCAAAGACTTGGAATCAACCCAAATGTCCATCAGTGACAGACTGGATTAAGAAAATGTGGCACATATACACCATGGAATACTATGCAGCCATCAAAAAGGATGAGTTTGTGTCCTTTGTAGGGACATGGATGCAGCTGGAAACCATCATTCTTAGCAAACTATCACAAGAACAGAAAACCAAACACCGCATGTTCTCACTCATAGGTGGGAACTGAACAATGAGATCACTTGGACTCAGGAAGGGGAACATCACACACCGGGGCCTATCATGGGGAGGGGGGAGGGGGGAGGGATTGCATTGGGAGTTATACCTGATGTAAATGACGAGTTGATGGGTGCAGCACACCAACATGGCACAAGTATACATATGTAACAAACCTGCATGTTATGCACATGTACCCTACAACTTAAAGTATAATAATAATAAATAAATTAAAAAAAAAAAAAAAAAGGTAAGTGGTAAATTAGGACACTTTCTAAAGACCACCCACACCTGCATAAAAGTAGTACAGAATAAAAACAATTGCTACATCCATAGACTAGACGAATATCATCAGTGCACCACTTAAGTTCCAGAGCCCAGTTGGTCTTATGTCCTTCCACTTTTGGAGCCTGGTTAGTCCTGTCATCGGAAGATATTTGTATCAACCTTCAAAGTGAAACTTTCCTGCAATTAAGACAGAGAGTGGTACTTGCCTAAGCCTTGAGAACAAGCTGTTTTACTGTTTTGTGCTGATTTTTCAGTAGAGGTACACACATTCAACAGAATTTGGTCTAGGATTTGCTTTCATCATAATATGCCACCCGGTGTGATGGTAGAGAGTAATGACAGTTATCAGCCCTACATATCACTCGTCACAAAAGGGATACTAGATATTTACCCAATGAGACAAACTTCACCGATTAGCCAAAATCTCTGAGATAAGTTTACAACATTCTCTTAGTTAATCCTTCCCTGAGAATCCCAAATGGATGCACTCTATTTCTATTCCATATCCTATTATGTTTTTATCCCATTAAATGAATGAATGTAATGTATGTTGCATTACAGCCATGTTTCTTGGCCTTTTAGTACTTATAACCTATCAATGCCATATATTTTTTGTACTTATTGAAAAAATATTAAATCTATGACTATAATGGAATACAATATTGCATATGCTTTTTGAAAACATCCAGGCATATCTATTTCTACTTCCAACGTATTCTGTTATTCATATTCTGTTCAATATCTTTTGTCTAACTTTAGAATCCCCGCTAGACTTAGACACATGTTCTTGCACACACAAACATTTCCAGATACATTTTGGTCCCCTGAGGGACACCTTATTCCTGCATGTCTAGCAAATGACTAAAAATGAATCTTATATACAAGGCAAGCAATAAATATCTGTTCAATGAATAAATGACAGAAATAATATATAAGTATATATTCTTTGTCACAGAACTCTTCCAGTTTTATCAAGGAACAGAGAGATGATTCATAATAAAGACATTTTCAGAAGACTCAAGGAACCAGCCAATGAACCAATGTAAGTTATTTCATTGAATCAATTTGCTAGTGAGTCAGTATTCTTTCCTTGCTTTGTTTTTCTTTGTAGCCGATTGAGATCTTTGCAAAATAGTTTACATATTTTCTTCTTAGACAAATATCTGGCTATATTCATCTAGAGTTTGCAATATTATCTATTTTGCAAACTAAAATCCTAGCCATAACTGATGTTAACATCCTATTGCAATTTGGTTCTACCAGATTTTTTTCCCCTCCAAGAGGGAGTCTTGCTTTGTTGCCCAGGCTGGCACGTGGCATGATCTGGGCTCACTGCAACCTCCACCTCCCAGTTTCAAGCTATTCTCCTGCCTCAGCCTCCCGAGTACCTGGGACTACAGGCACCTGCCACCACGCCTGGCTAATTTTTTTTTTTTTTGAGACAGAGTCTTGCTCTGTCACCCGGGCTGGAGTGCAGTGGCGCGATCTTGGTTCACTGCAAGCTCCGCCTCCCGGGTTCACGCCATTCTCCTGCCTCAGCCTCCCGAGTAGCTGGGACTACAGGCGCCCGCCACCACATCTGGCTAATTTTTATAGTTTTAGTAAAGACGGGGTTTCACCACATTTGCCAGGCTTGTCTTGAACTCCTGAGCTTGTGATCTGCCCATCGGCCTCCCAAAGTACTGGGATTACAGGCATGAGTTACCGCGCCTGGGCCAGATTATTTGTAAATAGTAAATGTTGTACAATTAATAAGCTTGCCACATGTCTGTTATTCAGGTGACTAGGTGTAGTGTAGACAATTAGCAGGTAAAGAAAAGGTACCTGATGTCACAAGACTTGTAACTAAAAAAGTCGAGGTGAGTCTGAAGAAAAGGGGGAAAGGAAAATATTAGGCTAAATGTAGGTCGTAGTACATTAGTTGAATGATTAAAATCAAACATCTGTTATGAATGACACAAATGAAGCCAGTAAGAGAGTTGCTATACATTTAGCGGTTTTCAAGTTTTGCTATTTTAAAAAGAGCTGATATTCAGGCTGCATCCTAGAAAAACTGTATCAGATACTCAGGATGTGACCCAGGCCTTTGTATTCTTCTTGAATTTCCCAGATGATTCCAAGATTCAGAGAACAAAGGTTGCAGCTCACTGCTATGATTGAAACTGACCTAAATGAAAAACACATGACTTGGAAAAAAGCCTATGGTGGCAGCAGTAGCATATTAGAATAGCTTTGGTATCATTCCTCAGGAGGTTGAAATATCTCTTACAGCCTATACATGGGTTATGGCAGGAGCTAAGTTTTAAAACCACATTAATCAACTGCAAACTCTTTAGAGTGTATTTGTTGGTTTTAGGGTGAAAACAAATATCAGGTTTGGTATACACAGAAGGAAAGCATGGGAGCTGAATTAAATACTGCAAAGGCCATAAGAACAACCTTCCTTTTATGGTGGGAGGGTGGAACTTTTCTTCCAGATAGCCAGGTACAAGAGAAAACACAGCAGATGTACTTTGCATTGAATAAAGATTACACATCCTCCCTAATCACCACCTTTCCTTTTTATGGAGTAAGTGTGAATTATTGTCAGTTTCATCATTTGTAATCAGAGGCTGAAACAGATGCTGAAGGTTTAGTTTAAAATGATATGTGTCTCTTATAACAACTTGCAATATGCTCTCCAAGGACTATTTACCTTTCACATTGCAGAAACTCACTGCAAAGGATTTTATTCTTAAAAGCATTTGAGGTAAATTAAGCACAATGAATGCAACTTTCGTTAGAGATAACATTTAGCAGAGTTATTATAGGGCTTACTATGTCTGCAGTGAGTGGGCATTTGCCTTAATGACTTTGTTTAACAAGCTTTCAATTCCTTGCTTATGTGATTTAAATGCTCTTATAACTATTTGCCCTTAGGAGCTTGGTACCAACTCAAGGCAATCACAATTTGTTTTTTTGTTATTTTTAAACCAAGTTAGTATGTAAGAGAATATATTTATAGTTTTGATATCAAGGGTAATGATACAATTCTTAAGTTTGTTGTGCATGTTACACTAGACATTAGCATCCTATATTTATAATATAAAATGTATCCATCCACACACACAAGTTGCTCATTTCATACACAGAGCTAGCTGAGTGTATACAATGAATAGAAAAGTATATCAACTTCAGTTTCTAGATGAATCAGAGAAAAGCACATATTTTGAAAAGGAAATACTGCAGGTACTTTTAAGAAAGTCAGAACCAAAATCAAGGTAGAACATAAAAGATTTTTTTCTGATCTATAACACTTCAGATTTTTGCAAAAATAATATGTTCACGAACACTTCCATATTTCATGAACACTTCAATAGTCTTCTAAATAGAATCAGCCCTTGGTCCTTGGGGTTTCCCACAAGACGGGGTAGATTTTTCCCTTAAAATGGATATACACAGCCCAGAATATTGGTGGAATGTTTACTTTCTCAAGTTCTAAATACACTTTTTAGGTCATCAACCATATAAAGTGTATATATTCCTCCTCTCCTTTGTCTTGATACAATTGACGGACTTCAGATTATCAAGCAAACAGATCACTTTATTATGTTGTATCAGGATTATTCTTCAAATGACATTACCAAATGTATCCCGTTATTAAAGAAAATGGGTGCTTTGTTTTATTTAATAAAGCAACACTGACTGAAGAGCGGTCACAGTAGACTTACAAAAAGTATTGGGTTGTATGGACTGAATTACTTCCAAAATCCATGTTTTGAAACTCCAATTTTCAAAGTGACTATAATTTGAGATAAGGCCTGTGGGTGGTAATTTAGGTTAAATGAGGTCGTAAGTAGGGTCCTAATTCGAAGGAGTGGCGACTTTATGAGGAGCAGAATGAAGGGAGGGATGTCTTTCTCGTTGAACACATGAAGAAGTCCTGTGAGCACACAGTGAGAAGGCTGCCGCCTACGAGCTATGAGAAGAGACCTCAGAATGAAATTTACTTTCTGCAATCTTAATCTTGGACTTCTAACCTCCAGAACTGTGAGAAATAAATGTCTGTTGTTGGACTCATCCACCGTGTGGTATTTTGTTATGACTGCCCTGAGCAGTCTAAAACATGCGTGTTCTACTCTTTTCTGCCACTAGGAAAAGGATATATGAGGTTTTTGCCAATAACTCACTTCTCCCCATGTGGTGGGTGGAGAGGTAGTTCCCAAAAAGATATGTCCATAACCTATCCTCAGAACTTGTAAATATTACCTTATATGACAAAAGATTGACCATTATCTTACAATGGTAACTGATGTGATTCAGTTAAGAATTTTGAGATGAGGGGATTAGCTAAGATTTTCTGGTTGGGCCTTAAATGCCATTACAAGTGTCCTTGTTAGAAAAGGCAAGGTAGATAACATGGAAGAGGAGGTGGCAGTGTGGCCAGGGAGGCAGAGACTGGAGTGATACAGCTGCAAGTTAACAAACACTGATAGCCAACAGAATCTAGAAGAGGCAAAGAACTATCTTAGATGCTCCTTAATTTTGTACACCTGGCATCTAAAAATGTAAAATTTATATTTTAAGCCATTCAATTTGTGGTCATTTGTTACAGCAGCCAGAGGAAACTAGTACACCCCACCTCAGTTTGCTCATCCATTTTCAGTGGATCCACAGTCTCTCTACATGTCTCATGTCAAATTTCTTTATAAAACCTTCAAAACTCCTAAGTTAAACCATGTGTGTATGCATGTGTATACACGAAAATCTTGAGATATTTGGGAAGTCTCTGTTAACTTTGTTGACTTCATTTAAAAATCAGTTCCTCATATTCTAAGGATGTATTGTTAGAGATATTCCCATCAAAAACAAGAATAAGGCAATGATTCTGGCTTAACCCTTATCTATAACATTATTCTAAAATTCTTCTGAATTACATGAAAATATAATAAGGATCAAAAATAAGAGATTTACCTATTAAACAAGAGGAAAAAAATAATTATGAGCAAATGACATGAGTGTCCACTTAGACATTAAAGTAGAACTTACCAAAAACTGTTAATATGTGAGTTCAAAAAAGAAAGCAATTAAGAATGGCTTAAACATAGTGACAGCTTTATGTCAGCTGTACTCAACTAAAGTTAAGAAGTCATAATAAAATCTTGGTAAAATAAGTTATTTAAAATTTAATTATTATAAGAACTTTAAGGGGCTGGCTGTAGTGGCTCATGCCTGTCATCCCAGCACTTTGCGAGGCTGGGGCAGGCAAATCACTTGGGCCCAGGAGTTTAACACCAGCCTGGGAAACACTGGCAAAACCCTGACTCTACAAAAACTACAAAAAACAGTTGGCCATAGTGGCATGTGCCTGCAGTCCAAGTTACTTGGGAGGCTGAGGTGGAAGGATCACTTGAGCCAGAGAGGTCAAGGCTACAGTGAGCTATGATCTCACCACTGCTCTCCAGATTGAGCACCAGAGTGAGAATTTGTCTCAAAAGCAAAGCAAACCAAACCAAAACAAAAAACTGTAAAACACATATACACAAAAATTAAATTCTTATGGAATACATGTAGAAAAAGGCATGCTATATTTCTTGATGGCAAAATTATTTTTAAATCAGTAAGTATCTGCCAAATTAACAGTTTGGCTTAATGTAATTGTAAGCAAATCTTAGCTAGATTTATTTAGACTTTAACCAAAGATTCATTTGAAAGAATAAATAAGCCAGAAAGGCTAAGAAAAAAAGACCAATATCATAAAGATACAATTTTTTTAAGTCAAAACTTTCTAATACTGCCTCCCAAAATATCAACAGATCAATGAAACAAAATAGCCCTATCAGTCATAGTAATTTTATGTTAAGGGGACATATCAACTATTATTAGTGAATGGGAGGGCTATTCATCAAATGATTGGGAACATTAGATGATTATTTTGAAAATTATAAATTTTAATTTTTAGCATATAACAAAATAAATTCTGGATACACTGAAAAGTTAATATGAAAGATAAAATTTTAAAATACTATTTATAATTTATATGAACATTCTTCTGAGCTCTGAATTGAGAAGGACTTCTCAAACATAGAATATTTAGTTTAAAAAAATCCATAATAAAAACATTTTATATTTTACTACATAAGAATCCTAATCATAAAAGTCTATATTCATAAAAACATTGATGAACAAAATTAAAAGGCAATCTTAAGAGAATATTTGCTATGAACATGATGGATATAGTTTTTATCATTAATTACATAATGCAGATGTTATTTTTTTCTGTGTTAATTTCTATTTCCAGTTGCTGTCACTTCACCTAAATATTCAACCATGAATCTTGAAGTCCTAGGGGTAGAAGGGAAATGTTCTACACAGGAAGGATATGTACATTCCTTCTGGCTCAAGGCATTGTGGGGATGAGGAATAAGATGCAAGCAGAGAAGGAAAGTAGACTTGAGTTATTGATCACCATCTCCCACCCTATTCTCATTTCTTTTGAGGTTGCATTTTGGGGAACTGATTTTAAAAACATCCAAGAGTTATGGAGTAGGCTGTCTGGAGAGTGGCTTGCCTCACTATGTACTCATAGGGGGCTAGTAATGACAATATTCTAGAAGATGTATATGTGGTATCCATCATGGTACTGGAGTGATGGCTTAGAGCTGTCACTTGATGCTGAGATAGACTCTCAGGAAATGCCCCTGGTCCCTCCAGCCTCTGTATGTCAAGCCAGGGACCCAGAGGTGCCGGTGTGCCTGTTGAGAGGGCAGAGTGGGGCTTGAATGTAGGTGAAGTGACCACGGTGGGCAGGGATGTAGAAACCAGCGGCAAATGGCCAGAACCGAGGACTCCAGTGAACGGCGCCAGCATGTGAAGCTTAAATTGCTAAAGGGGACTCAATCATAGTCAGAAGTCACCCGTCCTGAGAATCAATAGCCCAACCACTCAGCAGTGAAGACAAGAGGATCCTGAGAGGTCAGGTCAATCTGAGGACCCCAGCCTCTCCAAAGCTCTATGATCATAGGAAATGGAGATGGTAGAGAGCACAGAAAGGAAAATAGCCTGTGAGGATCAGAGGATTTGCAGGTTACATAGGGGGCTTGCAATCTCTTCTTATACCTGTAACATGAGCAAATTTCTGGCTTAACTCCAGGTGTTGCCTATCTGTATATTTCTAAAAACTGAATCATTCTTCTGGAAAGTGAATCACTGAGGGTGTGGAGTGAGGATAGACCCTTTAGGATTATGCTCTCCCTTCTTTTCTCATCTATCCCTTCTTTTTTACATATCCCTTGTTCAAGAAGCAAAGACCTTTCCATGCTGTTTGTCATATCTTCCTATGCTATGGTCACAAGCCTCTTGGATTCGTTCTCTTTTCAGAGGGGAGAGTCACTCCAAATTCCGTTAAATAAACACTTTTTCTACATCCTCTAGATGTACCTCTCTAACTGGGAGCTGTGGTATGACATGGAAATAGAAATCTCTGAGGATGAAAATTGTTTGCTTTACTATCTTCTAAAGATTATCTAGTAAAAAGTCTTACATAGCTCATGCAACTGAAAAGAAAATTGAGAAAAGACCAAATAAGAAATTCACAACAGAAAAAATAAACATATTAAATAACATTTAAGTTCACAAGTAATAAAAGATACACATTTAAAAACACAAAGCCTTATTAAATCGACAATGAAGAGAGTTCCCAATGTTTGAGAGAGTGCTCTAAGAGAGGATTTTTTAAAAATCATGCTGCTGGTAATGTAAATTTGCTTTAAGCTTTCATAAAGTAATTTGGCTATAAGATTTTGTATTCTTCAAATGATCTTCTTAGATCATGTGCTTCTTATGATTAGAAAAGACAATAAATATGGCTTTAAACAAAGTTAAGTATCTCTCCTTGGCATTCATCACTGCTGACTGTAGTAGCCTATGTGGGGTTGGTGAGACGTCCACCTGGCATTTCCTATAGTGCTTATCTACATTCACCAGACATGTATATCAGTAGCTGTTGGCAGGCAGCCAAAGTGACAGGGATGTTGTGCTAGGAGTTTTAAGTAGCTTTAATTTTCTGTTTCAACTGAAATTCTATGTAGACTTTTTCAAACGTATGTAATTATTCAAACACAAATCAAAGCATTAAATTAAAATACAAATAGTAAAATTATTTTTCAAAGAAAAGTTAGCACATGAATGGTTAACAAATCCTTAAGAGACATAGCAATGTGTTGCACATATAAAAGTTCATGGAGCAAATTTAGTACAATAACCTAATAATAACAGTGACATCAAACTGTATCAAAATGAAGATGAAATCTCAGATTAAGGTGGCAAATGTTCAACTGAATCACTGTCTCCTCTGACAGGTGACTTCCTAGGGACTGCATTAACACTCAGAAAAGCAAGCAACTGTCCCTTCAATTCCATGATGGCATTTTCACTAGGAAATTGGTACAAAGTTACCATCATATACACAAAGAATAAAGGATTCAGAAAGACCGAAAGCCAGAAAAAGTATTATCTTCATGCCTTTTAACTTTTCCTAGAAAAATTACATATATATATATATATATATATATATATATATATATATATATATATCTCCCTAACCCTAACCCTATTTAGTTCTATATATAAAGAATATATATATGTAAATGTTTTCCCTTGGCCCTTTTATAAGGTGATAAAAGGAGCCCTAAAAAAAGAAGTGTATGTTTATCCGCTTTGTAAAATGGGATTAAGAGAACTATTTTCCAAAGCTAGATTCCTCTAAGCTAAATGAAAAAACTATTATTTCCTCTCAGTTCTATGTTTTTCTAAAACACATTAAAATCTTTGGTTCTATAGTGTAAGATTTTACTGAAGTAGAGAGTGAGACTGGAAAAAATACTGTTTTCCAACTTAAGAAATATTCACAGTGAATCCCTTATGCACAGGAGTAGCAGTACAGAATGTTAGAGATCACGTCAACACCTTTATTTCACAGGTGAGAGCTCAGAGGCTCTGAAAGCACAAGACACTCTGTGGAGGTCATGCTGTTAGTTTGTGCTAAGACAAGATCTTGCTTCTCTGACTGTAGCTCATTCAATTGCATCACCAGCCTGGTGATATTTACTATGTAGCAAGGACAATGTCTTTCCCTCAATTTTCCAGATCACCAAGCAATGATGTGCGTGTTACACATGACATTAAATTTAAGACGGGTCTAATGAAGCAGAAGTTTAAAGTGCATGGATAGTGTGCAGACCAATATGCTCCTCTCCTGGTGTCTCCATTTCTCTTTCCTGTCTTAAGTCCAACGATTTGCTACAGTATCTGTTACTTAAAGAATCTGATGCTGTTTGCTACTTTACAATTTATATAAGCTTCTTGTGTAATTTTATGGAATGAGATTTTGGATGATAAAACATTTCAAATGAATGCAAACCTTCGTGATGTTTTCTCAGCACACATCACTTAATATCTATTATCATATGAGATAATACATGTAAAAGGGCTTAATTCAGACAATATATGTAAAGAGCTTAACTCAGTGCCTGCAGAACAGATATAAATCCAGCTGATCACATGTCAATGATTTTACTTTATAACTCTGATTCTTCTTCTAGTAGTCCTGGACTTGAGACTCTTCCATATATTATAACCCAGAACAGGAGTTCTTACTTTTAAAACCAGGAGAGCGGGGAGATTGGTTTATTTTACTACTGATACATCCCAAACACCTAGAACAGTATCAGGCACAGAATAGACTCAAAGACATAATTCTCAATGAATACATGGATGAATGTAAACAGGGGAATGACACAGTAATGTAAGTTGTGAGCCCTGCTCTGAGGCTTGAAGCCCAAGCTCACAGAAAAAGCTGCTGCCCAGAATGACAGAGATGGAACTTATTACGTATTACTTATTACATAGATGGAGCTTACTACAATAAGGCCAATCAAGAAACAGCTTGTGAGGAATGTTTTCTTTTACAATGTTAGGGTAATGCAGGAAGATGAGAAGTATCAGTAAGGATTTCTATGACGTTGCTTCCATTACAGGAATTCTTCAGTTCCTACTCCAATCTGGAAGACTTGTCATATATTTTGGGCTGAAGTTTTGTTGTTTTGTGTTTTTTTTGTTGTTGTTGTTTTTAATTTCATGTATACTGTTTCAAGAACTGAATAACAATGTCTCAAACCCAATGACAGACACATTTGTTATGGGTAAATTAACTTGAAACTCCCACAGACCTTGGACAATTTTTCCATTAGCCAGCATTCTTTTTTCTTTTCTTTTCTTTCCTTTACTTTCTTTTCTTTTATTGACTTTTTTTTTTTTTTTTTTTTTTTTTTTTTTTACATTTACAGGAAGTATTTGAGGAATGGAGATACTGTCTTTTTAAAATTGTATTTAATTTAACAATGTGAATCCGATTATTTAAAAATAAACTTTAGTGAGTAATAGTTCCAGATCTTTGCCTTAAGGTGATTTAAAAAGTAATAACTAGAGTTGTCGGAGGCATCAGAACAGAGCAACTCCATCTTGAACAGGCCAGGTAAAATGCGGCTGAGACCTGCTGGTCTCAGCAGGTCTATTCTTAGCCAAAAGATGTTTATGGTTAAGAGAACAGAAACAGACCCAGGACTTAACAGATTCAAGAAATGTCCTGATGTCCCAATATTTTAAGAACAAAACCATTCCCAGTTTAAGAATAAGTTTCAATTTAAATACAGACTCTTGGAAAAGATGCTGGTTACACAAAGATTAGCAGTCCTGTATCACAAATCCTTGTAGTAGAGCACATCTCCCCCATGATTTTTGTTATCTTATATATAAGCAAGCATTTTACCTAAGGTGGGCGCATTCCTCCTCTTACTTTTGGGAGCGCCCCAGTCTGTCTATGGAGTAGCCACTCTTTCATTCCTTTACTTTCTTAATAAACTTGCTTTCGCTTTACTCTGTGAACTCACCCCGAATTCTTTCTTGTGTAAAATCCAGGAACTCTCTCTTAAGGTGTGGATCAGGGCCCTTTCTGGTAGCAAATTTACTAAATTAATCTGCATTTTTGAAATTAAATTAAAACCTCTTATAAACTGGTGTTATTGAAAAGATGCTTCTTTTGTTTTGTTTTGAGATGGAGTTTTGCTCTTGTCTCCCAGGCTGTAGTGCAATGGCATGATCTTGGCTCACTGCAACCTCCACCGCCTGGGTTCAGGCAGTTCTCCTACTTCAGCCTCCTGAGTAGCTGGGACTACAGGGCCACTAAGCCCGGCTAATATTTTTTTTATTTTTATTTTTATTTTTTTTTTTTGTATTTTTAGTGGAGATGGGCTTTCACCATTTTGGCCAATCTGGTCTTGAACTCCTGACCCTCAGGTGATCCGCCGGCCTCGGCCTCCCAAAGTGCTACGATCACAGGTGTGAGCCACTGCGCCCAACCAGAAGAAATTTCTAATTTCACTATATGTTTCTGAACGCTACTTTTGCTGAGCATGTGATCTATGTTATGGATTTTAATAAAAGATAATGTTGTATTCAGCAATGCTGCCCAGGAAAATATAATGTGAGCTGCAAATGCCACTATATCATTTTAAATTTTCTACTAGAAGCGTTAAGACAAGATGAAATTCATTTTGATAATTTATTTAACCCAAATATTATTTCAGCATGTAATTAATGTAACAACAATCAATGAGATATTTTACTTTTTTTGTACTAAGTCTTCAAAATCTCAGTTTGAACAAGCCACATTTCAACTGCTCAAAAGAAACATGTGGCTGGTGCCCGTCAATACAAACAGCACAGGTCAGGAGTTTAAACGGTTTCAGAATCAGACAGTTCTGAATGTAAATCCTTGTTCAACGTTTACTAACTATGAGACACTGAAGAAATTTAAAGCTTCCAAGTATGAGTTTTAGCAACTAGGAAATAGAGATAATTTATAAATTGAACATTTTAGAAATAATATATATGAACCATTTCCTACCATGTTAGGAACTCAGGAACTATTACTTCCTGAGGAAACTAAGGTTTCAGTGTTCAGAACATAATTTCTATTAAAGGTAGCTGCTGTTAGCAACATGTAAACCTTTGAAACTTCAGAAAAATTCTCTTAGTTTAACTTTCTTCGCTGAGTAACCAATATTACCTTGACATGTGGAAAGAAGTTCATGATTGTGGAACATCTGAAAGGTGACCTCTCTAGCACACAATAAGATAATATTTTTGTCACATAGTGTTAAATGTGCATTAATCATGAGGCAGCTCACCTTCCTCATTATAAATCACACATGAAACATGACAGGTGATATTCTCATTTTAGTGGTATTATCTCTATTAAAAGCCACATAATGCCTTGGTGATAAGAAAATTTATTCTGGAATAAATTAAAACATTTCTATGCACTCTGAAAATTAATTTCCTTTTGTTTCAATTCACATTTATACCCTGATCATTCCAGTCTAGATGTATAAGCTTGACTTATTCTGGTCACCATTGAGAATATCCTCAAGGAGACCAATTTTGGTTCCTCTTAAAGAATAATATAAATTTACATTTCTGGAAATGGTGTGAACAGACCTTGGAGAATAAGATGCTGAAGGTATAGTTTTACAACATATTAGAAAAAGAAAACGCGTTTTCTTGTCATACTTAAGTACCAGTTGGCTTGGGCTGCATCACAGAATGGTAAAGCAGTCAATAAAATTGAATATTGTATGATACTTTTTAAACTTTGCAAAGTGCTTTAATGCTAATAATATCAATGAGAAAAAATATGGAGATACACATTAACTGAATTGTAGTAAAACTTGCTTGTTTGGGCTGCAGTAGGCAGATACATGAATAAACAAGGGAGAAGTTTCTATGAGCATGTAAAGGAAAATGACAGATTGTAGAAAGGTTTATGATTATTATGCAGTGATAATTCAGAGGAAAATAGGTTTTAAAAATGATTTTTGTCAGATTCAGCTAAAGGAAATTTAAAAGTCAACAAACTGGGTATTAAAATGGAGATCTCTTTGATATACTGATTTCCTTATACAATGGAGTACTACTCAACCATAAAAAAGAATAAGATTTGTCATTTGTAACAACATGGATGGAACTGGGGGTCATTATGCTTAGTGAAATAAGCCAGGTACAGAAAGATAAACATCATGTTTTCCCACTTATTTGTGGGATCTGAAAATCAAAACAATGGAGCTCATGGAGATAGAGTAGAATGATGGATACCAGAGGCTGTTAAGGATGGTGAAGGGGTGGGGAGAGGTGGGAATGGGTTACTGAGTATGATGGTTATTAGAGGCCCTTAAGGGTGGTGAGTGGGGGTGGGGAGAGGTGGGATGGATTACTGAGTACAAACAAAAAATAGAAAGAATGAGTGAGACCTAGTATTTGATAACACAATGGGGTGAGTATAGTCAGTAATAATTTTATTATACATTTTATTATTATTATTGTCATTTGAGACAGAGTTTCACTCTGTCATACAGGATGGAGTGCAGCGGCAGGATCTTGGCTCACTGTAACCTCTACCTCCAGGGTTTAGGCAGTTCTCCCTGCCTCAGCCTCCTGAGTAGCTGGGATTACAGGCGCCCGCCACCACACCCAGCTAATTTTTGTATTTTTTAGTAGAGACAGGGTTTCACCATGTTGGCCAGGCTGGTCTTGAATTCCTGACCTCAGGTAATCTGCCCGCCTCGACCTCCTAAAGTACTGGGATTACAGGCATGAGCCACTGCAACCAGCCAATTTTATTATACATTTAAAAATAACTGAAATAGTATAATTGGATTGTTTGGAACACAAATGACAAATGCTTGAGGGGATGGATACCCTATTGTACATGGTGTGATTATTACAGATATTACAGACCTTGAATATCTGTATCAAAGCATCTCATACACCCCATAAACATATGCACCTACTATCTATGCACAAAAATTTAAAAAAAAGCTTTAAAATGGAGACCTACATTTTGAATGCTGCATTGAAACTTAATCTTAGGAACTTTCTCTTTAACAGGATGAGAAATTATTATAGAGTCATAGAATTAGTTCAAACCCTGGACTATCCCACCTTACTCACTTCATAGGTGAGGACTAGAGAAATTGAGTGACTTATCCATAAACAAAGTGATAGCTAGGGGCAGAGGGACTGGAATCCAAGTAATAATGTGATATTTAATCCAAGACTTCTTTTATGGCAGAAAGTTACTTCTAAGGAAAGTGATCCACAGGCTGGGGAGGGACATAGATGAATATAGCAAGTGGAGTATTTCCTGACATTTTATTCCCTTTGGCTCAATGTGTTCACACATGATGAAGTAAAGAAAATAATTAAATTATATGTTATTATGTACTAGAGAGTTCCAAACTGAGCCATAAAAATGATGGATATTTTGGTGGGGAAGATGTGTGATTTATTCAAATAATTATTTAAATTCTGTGCTTTATTTTGACTAGAGAATGCGTTGTAATATTTTCAGTTTGACTGTCATTTTCAATTGTTTTGTTATTCATGGATCATGGGCAGAGGAAGAAAAGTTGTCACAACTGAAGCATTTCTAGGGATTTCTTCTGGGCAATTAAGCAACCATTTCCCCTCATGAATTGCTGCAGAGTCACAATGCCTAGGAAATGGATCAGATGAACACTGGTTAAGAAAATAACCAGCTGGCATTTTGAATGTCTTATAGGGAATATGACTATTATTACTACTTCATTCCGGGGATTTGCAGATATATGAATGCCTTGTAAAAGAAGTTGCAGAAGTGAGTTTTCACATGTTGCCTTGAGATGTAAGGATTCTTCTTGGTTCTAGTCCAGGGACCTTGATGTTCCTGTGGCCCCACTCCCTGTGGCCCCACTGTGCTTCCTGTACCCAGGAATCAGCCCAAGGTACAGGGAGTTTATTTTTCTGAAGTAAATGACAAGTGAATGTAGAAAAGTTTCAGTGCCTTAAAACTAAGAAAGTAATTTTGAAACAAAAGTAAAAATGCATATATGTGCAAAAGTACAAAAAAGAAAAGCTGTAGAGAAAACTGTTATCTAATTCTTAAAACTGATAGAAAGCAATGAAAGATTTCGGTGGTAACTTTTGATTCTGCTGATAGTACACTCAAGGAAGATATTGGTAATTGAAGTGATGTAAATGTAAGACAACTAGCATTGTTCATCTTCAACAGAACAATTAATGAAACGGAAATGTTTTGGCGTTCATAAGAAATTACTTCATAATTTTTCCTAAGAGAAATGGCACTCACCAAATGTTCTTTTCTTATGAATATGGCATTGCCTCTATCAGCAACGATTTCTTTTATTATTCTTGAGAATACTTCTGATCTCATATTCTTCGTTATATACTTCATCTTCAATAATGCTTTTAAAATACCTTCTAAACTCTTTTTGATTAGTAGAGTTAGTTTTGATCAAAATTAAATCTAATTTGTCAACATCTCTTTCTTGGCAATCTTTTGCCTTATTAAACTTTAAGACTGGGTTACTAAGTCTTCTTGTTGATTTAGCCCTTCCCAGGATTCTGGGACTTCTTGCCTGTAAAGAAAAAGGAAATATTAGAATATTAGTCAAGAGCTCTTTGTCCTACTGCATTTGAGCTGCAGTAACAAAATTCTGTAGAGTGGGTAATTTATTTAAAACATGGAATTTATTGGAGTTCTATAGGCTAGAAAGTCTAATATCAAAGTGCTGGCAGATTTGGTGTCTGATAAGGACCCGCTTTCTCTTTCTTAGAGAGCACCTTGTTGCTGCATCCCCACATGCGAAGGGACAAAGAAGCTCCCTTCAACCTCTTTTATAAAAGCATGAATTCCATCCATGAGGGTGAAACTCTTATGACTTAATCCCTTCCCAAAGGTCCCACCTCTTAACACCATCAAATTGAGTGTTAGGTTCCAACATGAATTTTGGAATGATACCAACATTCAGACCATAGCATTCATTAAAGTCATTACCAAGCCTGTCTAATTATTTTCCCAATTCTAGTTACTGAGTGTGTCAAAGACTGGCTAGCTGCTTGTCAAATGCATTTTCTTCTTTGAGAGAACACACCTAGGCCACAGTTCCCATTATCCATGGCATGGCCAAGTTTCACTTCCCAGGTAGTTTCAGCTGTACCCCTTAGATCTGGCCAATGGAGTGTGATTGAAGAGATCAGTGTGTCACTTTCATCCCTGGCCCATGAAAATCTCTTACTTATGACCCCTTCATTTAATTTCCCCTCTCTTGGCTGTTGTGTGCAGATGGGCATGACAACCTTGAAATCCCCATGATAAACCTGACAGTATTTTAAGCTGCAAAGAATGTGGTTTCTTAATTATTGCTTGAAGGTGAGACATTCATCAATCAGAAACACTCATTTTCAACTTGAGTGACAAATAAAGTTTTCTTAAAAAAAAAAACCAAAATACTAATAGTTGGTACTTTATTGCAGTGGCTATAATTACTTTATGTAATACTGTGAAATACACACTCCTGCAATAAATTCCAATCCTGATAACTTAGTCTCTGCCCTGTCTCTGTTTACTGGACCTAAATTTCAATTGCTCTGTAGGGCTCTGCCTTTCCTTAGTCCTTCCAGAAATTAGGCTTTGCTGTGAAAACCTGTTCCACATGCCAGTGTATTGGATAGACCTAGTCCTAGTGTTAGGACCAGACGAGAACTAGGTGCTCTCTTCTTCCTCAAACACAGGCTTCAGCTAGTCTTTAGAGAGCTGCTACACTCTCTGCCCTCCAGAGTGCTTTTTCCATGTTCCTGACTCTAGAGTCAGCATGCCCAGCTTTGGTTATGGCCAATAAGCATTTTACATTTTTAAGGTTTTCCTGCTGTAAGAGAAATAGATTCTATGTTGTGCTTTAAAATTAGACTGGCAAAATTATTTATTTTAACTAAAAAAAAAATAAGATATACAAGGAATAAAGTCAACTTGAAAAGAAAACCCTACACCTTTTTAAGATGATGAATGCATTGTGATATGTTTAATGAAATAATAATCACCATTTGATTATCCTGGATAAGCTTCATGGTACAGGGGAACAGAAGAGAACTTGTGGGCAGGTTTGCTTCCAAAAGGAACAAAGATAGGTTTGTTTTAACCAAATTACTTGTCAGGTAAGTCACTAACCTCAGCCAGGGTGGAGTCAGTAAAAAGGCAAAGAGAATCCAGCAGTTACACTAACCCACTCCGTCCACATGGCAGGACATACTAGGAGAGCAGAAAAAGAGTTTCCCTCTAACAGTAAAAAGTTTTGAAAAATTGGTTATGAGTGAGCATAGATATCACTGAAACTTTTGAGATAAAAATACGTAAATATTTTCTAAGGGTCTCCATTTTATTTTTAATCAGATAAAGCTTAATTCAATGCTTTACAGTCTCAAACTCAGTTGTGACCATTTCCTCACTTAAATTTTCTCTTTAAATGCCTTTGAAAGTTGTTCCTGTGTTTCATTTATAATTTTGTCCAGTGGAAACCCTGATACCTGGGGCCTACAATTTTTTTTAAATTTTTTTCCCAGCTTTATTGACATATAACTGACAAATAAAAAATGTAGGCCGGGTGCAGTGGCTCATGCCTGTAATCCCAGCACTTTGGGAGGCTAAAGTGGGTGGATCACCTGAGGTCAGGAGTTCAAGACCAGCCTGGCCAACGTGATGAAACCCCATCTCTACTAAAAGTACAAAAATTATCTGGGCGTGGTGGCATGTGCCTGTAATCTCAGCTACTCAGGAGGCTGAGGCAGGAGAATTGCTTGAACCCAGGATGCGAAGGTGGCAGTGAGCTGATATTGCACCATTGCACTCCAGCCTAGGCAACAAGAGTGAGACTCCGTCTCAAAAAAAAAAAAAAAAAAAAAAAGAAAAAGAATTGTATATATTTACAGTATACAACATATTTTGATACACAAATACGTTGTGAAGTGATTATCACAATCAAGCTAATTAACATCCATCACCTCACATAGTTATCATTGTGTGCCTGTGTGTGGTGAGAACACTTAAGATCTGTTCTTTTAGCAAATTTCAAGTATACAATACAATATTATTAATTATACATTATTATTAGTTATACTCCATGCTATACATTACCTCTCTATAACTTACTCATCCTGAATAACTGAGACTTTATATTCTTCGAAGCACACTGAGACTTTGTATTCTTTGGAGCCCATCTCCCCTTTGCCTCCATCCTTATCCCCTGGCAATCACCATTCTATTCTCTGCTTTTAGGAGTAACTTTTTAAGATTCCATGTACAAGTGAGGTAATGAAGTATTTGCCTTTCTGTGCCTGAATTATTTCACTTAGTATAATGTCCTCCAAGTTTATCCGTGTTGTTGAAAATGTCAGGATCTCCTTTTTAAAGGCTGAATAGTATTCCATTGCATATATATATACACCATATTTTCTTTCTTCATCTGTTGGTGGATACTGAAGTTGTTTGCATATCTTGGCTATTGTGAATAGTGGAATGAACATGAGTGTGCAGATATCTCTTCAAGATAATGACTTTGTTTTCTTTGAATATATTCCCAGAAACAGTATTTCTAGACAATATGGTGGTCATATTTTTAATTTTTTGAGGATCATCCATGTTGGTTTAAATAATAGCTGTACTAGTTTACATTTCTACAAACAGTATGTGAGCATTCCCTTTTCTTCACATCACAATGTTTATTTATTCATTGCTAATGACTACATGCAAACAGAGTATAACAAATGTAAATAATAAGCTATAAACTTCTGAATATTCTAAAGTTCTTACCGTCTAAGTTCAGTTTTATAACTCCCTTATGCTTAATCTTCATTACATAAACACTGTAATCCCAGCCCTTTGGGAGGCCAAGGCGGGCAGATCACAAGGTCAGGAGATTGAGACCATCCTGGCTAACACGGTTGAAACCCCGTCTCTACTAAAAATACAAAAAATTAGCCCGGCATGGTGGTGGGTGCCTGTAGTCCCAGCTACTCGGGAGGCTGAGTCAGGAGAATGATGTGAACCCAGGAGGAGGAGTTTGCAGTGAGCTGAGATCACACCACTACAGTCCAGCCTGGGCGACAGAGCAACACTCTGTCTCAAAAAAAAAAAAAAAAAAAAAAAGAGTTATTGTAATGATATCTATGGCCTATGAAGATGGAATCAGGACAACTTCCATATGCCCATAATTAGTATGCATTTAAATGGAAGATGCTTTCTTCATTTTTAAACCCTTAATATGACAATTTTGCACTTGATTTTCATCAGCATCACAGATTTGATCAGTTCTTTATGTTAACAAGCAAATCTCTTCCAAGCTGTAGGTTTGTTTAACACACTGCAGGCTTATTTAACTTCCCATAGCTGTATTTTACTCAATAATATAGTTATATTTTATCACAAAAATGACTGCTCTGATAGTTCTCTGTATGGCAAACAGGAAATGTAACATTACTGAAAAGGTTTACAGTTAGAAAAAAATAGCTAAGGAACAACTATTTTCAGCTGGAGCATCACTTTTACTGCTCCTGGGCCAAACATAAAAACTGATTAGTGAAGGGTCCATCAGCAGTATTTAAAAAAGAAAAAATATTGAGCTGTGATGCCTGTGTAGCTCTGAGATTCAGTCATTATTCAGGATAACCTTCTAGATGTTCAGACCACCACAGGCCAGATAGTATGGTGACACATCTTAAAAGTGGTGAGATGGCCAGAGCAAACTACTGCCATGTGCTGAAGCCAGGGTATAGTAACCTTAGTCTTTGGGCAATGAATCCTGTAGATGACACAGAGTTATTGTGGAAAAAAATAGCAAATTTTGGGGTGTATTAAACAGTTTCTCTGTGCTAAATACTTAGAATGAGACATGTGTGCATTTGCTTTCAAAAGAATGCATATCTTAGATTAATCAATACATTTGTACTCTTTCACGGCTATTACCACTTACAATACATTTTGATATTGTGCTTTTCTACAATCAAGCAATTCTACAATCCAGCTGTTACACGTGACACTCTGCAACTGTTTCATGTGAAAAAGCAAAATGGAGTCTCCATTCTTAAAGGTAATTATTTTTTTCCCTAACTTTCAGCATGCTGTTCATCACGAATTCTTTCACATGCATTGAACAGGTTAACACTCAATGTAACAAAAGTGTATTTTTCTTGGGAGGTGGTGGCTTAGAAAGCATCATTAAACTGGGTTTGAAAGCACTAGAAAAGAAATTCTCTTTATAATTCCAGGCCAACTGTGAACCAAACTGTCTGATTTTGTTTGAGTCTGCAAGAAGTAGGTGTGTCTGTTTGGGACAACCTCCAGCTAGAGAAAAACTGCATTAGAACCCTCCAAAGATCCTCAAGTGGTGATTCTCCATCTTGGCTGCTTATTTGAATCACCTTAGGAATGTTTAAACCACTGGATGCTCTGGTTGCATGCTAGGTGAATTAAATCAAAAGCTCGGGGTAGATTCAGGGTTAATAATCCTTATAACTTCCAGGTTATTTCAGTGTGTTCCCAAGGCTGATGTTGGCATTTCTGAGGGTCTTACAGAAATTGGGGTGGCACATTACATTACATTGTGCAGGTGCCTGATACGCCTTTCAAACTGAAAACAAGTTAAAAAAATGTCACATCTGTAGCCAGTTACTCAGTTATCTTGTCTCTCAGGGGACATGCTAACAGAATTTATTGATTTGGCAAGATAAATTGTTATGGCCCCTGGGGAAATATTAAGCACATCTCAGCCTCACTATATTTGCATAATCATTTTACCTAGGCTTAATTTCAAACATACTTCCCTTATTTTACCCTAAATCAGCCTGGTCTAAGTCTGCTTTTGCATGGAATATGGTCTTATTTTTAGGCTTTTTATAACAACCTTATTGAACTATTACATGAGCACTGTGTGCAATTACCTCATTGCATGTATCTGAGTGTGTTGTTTTTCTCCCTTATTTTTTGCAATTATTTCAATGGAGTATAATTCAGTTGCTGGGCAGATGTCCTTGCAGAAGTATTTTTTTGTGTGTAAGGTTGTGATGGCCTTTGTGTAAGTTGTGTGTTTGCAGTCTTTTGTGTTAGGCTTTGTTATCAGGCACACAAGAACAAAAACCCTCTTTTCATGGCCTTGCCAGGCATTACTGGTCTGATTTTTTAAAAGAATTTGTGACACTGTTTTGATTTTGACAATTTCACATATATATGTGTGTGTACATGCATATCTATTATATGCAATATGTGAGATACAGCATATATATGATATATACAAGTATACATATATTACACATTGATATATACACACATATGTGTATATATAGTATATTTAAACACATTTCTGTATATATATACACATATATTCATTTATTTATATATGTACATGTATAACAATACATTATACATACACTATAGCAATACCTGAGAGGAACTAAATAGTGATACCTCTCTTTCCTGTCCAGGGTCTTAATCAACTGAGAAATAAAGAATAAAAATTGAACGCTATAAGCCAGGCATGGTGGCTCATACCTATAATCTTAGCACTTTGGGAGGACGAGGTGATAGGATTGCTTGAACCTGGGCATTCAAGGCCAACCTGAGCAACATGGCAAGACCTTGTCTCTGAAAAAAAAAACCAAAAAAATTAGCTGGGTGTGGTGGTATGTGCCTGTAGTCCAAGCTACTCAGGAGACTAAGACAGGAGGATCCCTTGAGCCCAGGAGGTCAAGACTGCAGTGAGCTATGATCATGCCACTATACTCTAGCCTGGGTGACAGAGTGAGACCCTATCTCAAAAAAATAAATAAAAGAAAACAAAGGCTCTAACAATGTCTTTATTGTTGATAAACACCGTTGAAGAATACAGCTTTGTGTGAGAAACCAAAGGGTCACATAACTGAATCCAGAATTAGAATTATGCAGATGTATCCATCCAGCTACAAGCAAATCTGGTTCTGGGAAGATCAAGCTCCAGTAGAGAATGTATTGGCCCTGGAGAAACAGTGTGGAACTCAAGCCTTCTGTGGGTAGGCTGTTTCCCAAAGAAGAGATAAGTAGGAGCTGAGATGAGCATGCCAAGTTTAGTCTATACAAATTTACATATGGATGTAATTATTTTGTAATATATGTATAATTACACTACATATATCATATTAATATTATTAACATATATGTAATTTATAAATAAATATGATGCTATGGTGAGTCAACCTAGTAAAAAATGAATTCTTGAGAAATTAGTTATTTTAATTTTCAAACCAAATTATTAGGATATAAGACAAATCTTAACCTTTAGACAAATGTCCATGGTAACAATCCTGCTCCCCAAAACTAGTGTGTAGTGTTGTCAAAGCCCATCTCATTGGTGTCTGAGGAACAGAGGCAGATGGTAGATGGTGAAAATCTGAACTTCAACTTACCCTGTCTGCCAGCCAGTCTATTCACATTTCTGGATTTGATCACCTGTGAACTTAATTGATAGGAGCCTCCTAGCAAATGATAAATGTTGTCACCATGCATTTGCCATGTGTGTGAGGGAGGGGACTGGGAATCCAGTTGCCTCCTCCCTCTGTCTCCTCCACTAGACTCTCTCCTCCATCACAGGGCAATGTTCAGATAATGCTGTCATCTTTATTTATAGTGGCATCAGACTTTACCAGGGGTTATAAGAATTTTTTTCTTTCTTTGCCAACCTATGCTAACCCTTTTAACTTACATTTCTGTTGGAGCATTGCAGTCCTGAGGATGAGCTCTGCTGAGTAGCACTGATCCCAGAGCATTCTCTGAGTCTGTGTACATTGGTACTCTCCCTTTGCCTGTTGAAAGGGAATTGATTTGGCCTAAAAAAGTCCTGTCTCCTAGAAAAGGATCTCACTTTAGAGCCACATTTGTTTCAACTGCTATTGAGGCTGTTGAGGCAGGCGCTCCCAGTAAGGGCCAGTGCTTTGGTCATGTGGCCCTCTAAAGTTTAGACAATTAACTTTCTTTTCTGTTTCATAAATTTTTGGGGCACTGTGAAACCCATGTGCCTAGCTACAGTAACTATCAGTTTGAATTTTGAAACTCGTTGCAATGTTCCTTAGTATTTTCTTTCTTTCTTTTTTTTTTTTTTTTTCGAGATGGAGTCTCACTCTGTTGCCCATACTGGAGTTCAGTGGTTCAGTCTCAACTCACTGCAACCTCTGCTGCCCGGGTTCAAGCGATTCTCCTGCCTCAGGCTTCTGAGTAGCCCGGATTACAGGTGCCTGCCACAGTGCCTGACTAATTTTTGTATTTTTAGTAGAGACAGGGTTTCGTCATGTCAGCCAGGCTGGTCTTGAACTCTTGACCTCATGATCCACCCGCCTTGGTCTCCCAAAGTGCTGCGATAACAGTCATGAGCCACCGCGCCCAGCTGGCTTTAGTATTTTCTATTACAGTATTGAGCCTTTAGACCAATAATAATTGACCCAGATGCATCATTTAAGGTCAAGTGCGCCACAGTTTCGATCTGTGCTCTTAATTCAGAATGGAGTGCTACCTACTGCCACCTGAGGCAAGACAACATAGAAACTACCTAGGGTTCTGGGGCTCAGATGTAGCATTGCACTCCTGCTTTGTACAGGCAGGTAATTGTCCCACTTTAGCCTAGGCAGTGATACCAGGCCAAGCTGTGCCTACATCCTAATAAACTATAGCCGTCTGCTTGCCGCCTGAGGCTGCCTTAACACCTGACAAAGAAACTGCCTTTGCTGAGGCCCTTGCCTTGCACTGCAAATTCAAGGTCAAACTGCAACAATCTGCACTCTGAAGCCATCTGTGCTGGCCATGCCTTTGGCCCTACTTCTACAGAAAGTCATCTGGGGTCAGAACCACAACACATTGCAGCCACTGGACAAAGTCAAAAATACCTAGTGACCTAGTAATACCTAGTAATGCTTAAGGACTCTTAGCTAGGTCTTAGCAATTGAAAGCTAACTGTGGAAAGTAAAAACCTTTCTGGCCTAGTGTAATCTTTGCAAACCACCAATGTCAAAATTTTCTGCCCTGCCACTAAGGTTGCTAAAGACTAAAGTTGCTTCAGAAGTTTTGTTCATTCCACATGCAATTTGCTTTCTGAATTTTTCTTCTCTCCCAGTGTTCTTAGTCATTGTACCAAAGATGAGGTCTAAACACACACATATACCACAAACATACACACATATTTATGTTCTTCTTTCATATGTACCTTTTCATGACCCTTTTCATCCTCCACTCTGGCTATCTAGAAGCAAGCATTTTTAACTGTTTTAGGTGATTATTTTTGGTTATCTTTCCAGAGTCCTAAATTATATCTTGTATTGTCATTTTTTTTGATTATCCAATTTTAGAAATACTTATTCTTTCATCTCTTATTCCACCAATTTCCTAGTACAATTAAATCACTACTTTAATTACATCAACAAACTATGTAAATGTAATTTACTTGAAAGCCAAATATCTTATGCTTGTGCAGCTTTTTCATTTACCAAAAGTTTTTAATTTCTTCTTTTTACCCATTGTATCTCTTTATTCTAATATTATATTTAAACTGTTAATCTTTTCAGGTATTGTATAAAACTTTCTTTCTTTTGTTTCTTCTTCCACTGGTCATCTGGACAAGTTACTTTTTAGGATTGCTTCAAGGTGGTTATCCAGAATTTCTTGTTCAGTAGGCTGTGTTTCCTGGACCTCAAGTCTTTGTTTTTCTTGGTTTACACACTCATTTTGCTAGAGCAAAGCGTATGTGAGAACTGATATTTCTGAAAACTTGTATGTCTGAAAATGTGTTGTGTTTAGTACAAATATTTAGCAAAAATGTTTAGTACAAACATTTGAATGACAGTTCTGTGAGACATGGAATTTTAGTTCAAAATGTACTTCACACTCTGAAATCTTTGCTCAATGACTATGGAGTATCCAGTGTTGTTGCTAAGAAGACTGGCACCAGTCTGATCATCGCTTTGTAGATGATGCATCTGTGTCTCTCTCAAAACTGTTAGGACCTTGTCTTTATTCATTTGGTTCTAAAGCTATAGTCTAGCAATGGGAATTTTTCATTTATTCATTTGACACATAGAAATGCTTTTGATCTGGAGACTTATGTTCTGCAACTCCAGCAAATTCTCTTGAATGATTCTTTGATATTTTACAACCTCTCTTTCCTATGCCCTCTCATTACAAATTGCTATTTACTACATTCACATTTATTACTCGCTATCCAATAAACAGTTTTAAAACTGAGATATAGGTACTTGATCTGGATTCATAATCATTTTGAGTTTCATCTAGATAAACTCTGAACAATTCTGTAAGAGTCAAATCTCCCAGCCTCCCCTGAGGCTAGAGGAAAGTTCATAGAACCAGCAACTGAACTTCTCTCAGATATCATTTAGAGACCCACCTTCTTATTTAGTAGGTGTAGTTACCTGAATAGTTTAGGTAAAATTTCCAAAGTTTTACGGCCAGGTAGTGGCAGAGCCTGGATTAGAATTGAAGGATTCTCATATCCTTGTCAATGTGCCTTTTCCATTACGTAATGTTTTTTGTGTCTGCAACAGCCCAGTGGCTTGAAGCACAAATTCACACATCCTAAGAACAAACCTGATGGATGTGGCTTCTAAAAATTATTCCACAGACTTTTATGAAAACAAACAAACAAAAAGTGGAGAAGGGCTGTGGAGATAGTAGAAACTGCAGACATCTTCCAGGAAAGTGCATTTTAACATCCCCTCTGGTCATACTTTCACTGCGACAACTTCTGCTGCAATTGCTCGTAAAGCCATTTGCTAAGATACAGAGTGGTTGTTATATGTTTTAAATATTTACTTTAAATACAACATTGCTTCCTTGGGAAATGATTATTCAAGATTTGTTTAAATTATATAAAGCATTAAACACATATAGAAAATAATTTTAGTAGATCAGGGTTCTTAGGATAAATATTAACACTACATCCCAGCTACCATACCCAATAGGTATGCTACTATAGACAAGTTGGTTAAATTCTGAGAGTTTCTTCATCAGTAAAATGTGAAAATAATCACAATATTATTCTAAACACTGGATGAAATTATACATACAAATTAACTAGCATAGTGGCTGGTACTTGGAATGTGCTCATAAAAATGTGTTAAATCAGTGAATGCTAGTTTATGCCAAGCAGGGCATATGAACTATCTGTAAGATTTCTCATGCATGTAATTGTTTGACAAACATGTCCACTAAATGTTAAAGAATCTGCAGAACTTTATGGAATTCAGAGTTGCTGATGAATAGTATTATCACAGTTGACTTGCTTATAAGCAAGTAAAAAGGAAGCTGTGAATGATTAATACAAACTGAGAGAATAGTTCAAGGATACATGTCATTTTTGATGTTATTTTGTATTAGGCTAGAGCGATGTCTTCCTGGAATAAAAATAATAGTTTTTTTTTTTTTACAAATCGTATATACACAAGATTATGAAATGTACATATACTCAAAACATACTGTAATAATTGATCATCAGTAATAATACATGTTTAAATGCATAATATAGATAATGCTCAATATATTCATTTATTCAATTGATTATTCATTTATTTGTTCATTTTTTCATTGTATATTTATTGAATTCCAAATCAATATTACTGAGGCTTTGAAGAGAAAGTCACTGACCACTGGGGCAGTCTTATCTCTATCACCTAATTCATTTGAAACAAATAGAAAACTGTCCAGGAAATTAGAACAGATGTAGGTGAATGTCCTTTGCTATTTTTTACTTACAACACGTCTCACTTCAGACTACCCACTTTTCAACTGCTTAACAGGCATATGTAGCTAGTAGCTACTGTAATAGACAGCACAGATATAAAGTCATAGTACTTACTGCATCCTAAGTATTTTGTATAATGCCTAGAACGTATTTATAATTTTGCTCCAATAAAAATTTATAAAATGAATGAATTAATTAATAATCAAATAATTTAGTCAAAATAGTTGTATTTTCAGTACTAGTTAGCACTAGTTAGCATTTGTTGGTTGCAAGTGAGAAAAATCTGACTCAAAATTATTTCATTGAAAACAAGTAATTGGGCCAGGCGCAGAGACTCACGCCTGTAATCCCAACACTTTGGAAGGCCGAGGCAGGCAGATCACAAGGTCGGGAGTTCGAGACCAGCCTGGCCAATATGGTGAAGCCCTGCCTCTACTAAAAATACAAAAAGTTAGCAGGTGTGGTGGCAGGAGCCTGTAGTCCCAGCTACTCGGGGGACTGAGGCAGGAGAATCACGTGAACCTGGGAGGCGGAGGTTGCAATGAGTCGAGATCATGCCACTGCACTCCAGCCTGGGCGATAGAGTGAGATTCCATCTCGAAAAAAAAAAAAAAAATGAAGGAAGGAAGGAAGGAAGGAAGGAAGGAAGGAAGGAAGGAAGGAAGGAAGGAAGAAAACGAGTAATTGAATTTTTCACATAACTGAAAAGCCTAGTGGATTCCTGCCCATTAGAAATTCCTTGCCATCTTTTGATTTAGCTTTACTTAGCCAACCATTATTTGCTGGCCTACTGACCATGCTACATGTCCAACATGAATTATATTTACCTGGTTACCCCAATGAGGGAGGCTCCTTATTGTTGCATTCTTCAATCAACTTGGAGAGTATTATGACTCACCACTGGTTCTTAAACATCTGCCTGTAAGTGATATCTATAACCAATGCTCACATTTCCTTGGCCAAGCAAGTAATATGGTCACAGCTCACCTCAAAGAGTAGAACCAAGAAAGCCAGTGCTGCCATTTGCCCAGGATGCTGCAAAACTGGAAATGTAGAATGAATAGCCTAATGACTTCCACACTTACCATTAGCTTCATTCTCTGGCAAAAATTCCTAAGAGTTAAGTTAGTTAGTTCCTGGCTCATATCCTTCTATTTTAGTAATTTCCATAGAAATAAATATTTTTTACCCAATGGTTTCAACAAAATTCTCCTGGTTGGATAAAAGAGAATTTGAGATGAACTCTAATAGTTTCCTATTATGGCTATATAAATGACCACAAACTTGCTTATAATAACACACATTTATTATCTGGAGGTCATTAGTTTAAAATGGGTATCACTGGGCTAAAATTAAGGTGTCAGCAGTGCTGCATTCTTTCTAGTGGGTCTGGGAGAGTATAGTGGGTTGAAAGATTCTCTCCAAAATGATATGTTTGTACCCCAAACCTTGGAACCTGTGAATGTGACCTTATTTGGATAAAGGGCCTCTGCAGCAACCAACATATGTGAGACGTGTCTTTATGGTAGAACAATTTATATTCGTTTGAGTATAAACTCAGTAATGGAATTGCTGGGTTGATGGGTGTATTAGTTCATTTTCACACTGCTACAGAGAAATACCTGAAACTATTTATAATTTATAGAGTAAAATAGGTATATATTATATAGGTAATTTATAGAGAAAAGAGGTTTATTTGGCTTATGGTTCTATAGGCCATACAGGAGGCATAATAGCTACTGCTTCTGGGGATGCCTCAGGAAACTTACGATTGAGGCAGAAGGCAAAGGGGAAGAGATAGGCACACGTTATATGGCCAGAGTAGGAGGAAAAGGGAGAAGATGGATGTGCCACACACTTTCAAACAATTGGATCTTGTGAGAACTCTATCACGAGAACAGCACTGAAGGGATGGTGCTAAACCATTCATGAAGGATCTATACCCATGATTAAATTACCTCCCAAAATGTCCCACCTCCAACACTGGGGATTACAGTTGAACATGAGGTTCAGGTGGGGACACAAAGCCAAACCATATCAAATAGTAATTCTATTTTAAGTTCTTTAAGACAGCTACAAACTGCTTTTCACAATTGCCACCAGCAGTGTGTAAATGTTCCCTTTTCTCTACAACCTCACTAGCATCTTTTATTTTTTGAATTTCTAATAAAAGCCATTCTGACTGGTGAAACACGGTATCTCGTGGTTTTGATTTACATTTCTCTGATGATTAGTGATGTGAAGCATTTTTTCATGTTTGTTGGTAGCTTGTATGTCTTCTTCTGAGAAGTGTCTCTTTGTCTTTTCACACATTTTTAAAAATTGGGTTATTTGCTTTTTGCTTATTCGACTGTTTAAGTTATTTATAGATTCTGGATATTAGCCCTTTGTTGGATGAATAGTTTGTGAATATTTTCTTCCATTTTATAGATTATCTGATTACAATACTGATAGTTTCTTTTGTTGTGCAGAAGTCCTTTAGTTCAATTAGGTCCCAGTTGTCAAGTTTTGTTTTTGTTGCAATTGCTTTTGAAGACTTAGTCATAAATTCGTTCCCATGGTCGATGCCCAGAATGGTGCTTCCTAGGTTTTCTTCTAGGATTCTTAGAATTTGAGGTCTTATATTTAAATCCTTAATCTATCTTAAGTTAATTTTTATATATGGTAAAAAAGTGTGCCGGGCGCGGTGGCTCAAGCCTGTAATCCCAGCACTTTGGGAGGCCGAGACGGGCGGATCACGAGGTCAGGAGATCGAGACCATCCTGGCTAACACGGTGAAACCCCGTCTCTACTAAAAAATACGAAAAACTAGCTGGGCGAGGTGGCGGGCGCCTGTAGTCCGAGCTACTCGGGAGGCTGAGGCAGGAGAATGGCGTGAACCCGGGAGGCGGAGCTTGCAGTGAGCCGAGATCGCGCCACTGCACTCCAGCCTGGGCGACAGAGCGAGACTCCGTCTCAAAAAAAAAAAAAAAAGTGGGAGTCCAGTTTTATTCTTCTGCCTACAGCTAGCCAACTAGCTTAGCATCATTGATTGAATAGGGAGTCTTTTCCCCATTGCTTACTTTTGTTGACTTTGTCAAAGGTTAGAAGGTTGTAGGTGTGTGACTTTATTTCTGGGGTTCCCTTTTCTGTTCCATCGGCTTATGCATCTGTTTTTATACCAGTATCATGCTGTTTGGTTACTATAGCCTTATAGTATAATTGGAAGTCAGGCAATGTGATGCCTCCCAGCTTTGTTCTTTTTGCTTAGGATTGCATTGGCTATCCAGGCTCCTTTTGGTTCCATATAAATTTTAAAACAGTTTTCTCTAATTTTGTGAAAAATGTTTTTGGTAGTTTGATGGGAATAGCAGTGACTCTGTAAATTGCTTTGGATATTATGGTCATTTTGACAATATTTATTCTTCCTATCCATGAGCATGGAATGTTTTTCCATTTGTTTCTGTCGTCGATGATATTTTTGCACAGTGGTTGTACTTCACCTTGTAAAGGACTTTCATCTCCTTGGTTATCTGTACTACTAGGTATTTGATTCTTTTTGTGGCTATGATGAATGTGATTGTGTTCTTGATTTGCCTCTCAGTTTGGATGTTGTTGGTGTATAGGAATGCTACTGATTTCTATACATTGATTTTGTATCCTAAAACTTTGTTGAAGTTGTGTATCACATCAGGGAGCTTTTGGGCAGAGATTAGGGGGGTTTCTAGGTATAGAATTACATTGTCTGCAAACAGGGATAGTTTGACTTCCTGTATTCCTATTTGGATGCCTGTTATTTTTCTCATTTGCTTGATTTCTTTGGCTAGGATTTCCAGTATTATGGTGAATAGGAGTGATGAGAGAGGGCATCCTTGTCTTGTGGTAGTTTTCAAGGGGAATGCTTCCAGCTTTTCCCGTTCAGTATGATGTTGGCTGTGGGTTTGTCATAGATGGCTTTTACTATTTTGAAGTATGTTTCTTCCAGGCCTAGTTTGTTGAGAGTTTTTAAAATGAAGGGATGTTGAGTTTTATCAAAAGCCTTTTTCTGCATCTGTTGACATGATCGTGTGGTTTTTGTTTTTAGTTCTGTTTGTGTGGTAAATCACATTTATTGATTTATGTGTGTTGAAGCACCCTTGTATACTAGATGCAAAGCCTACTTGATCATGGTAGATTCACTTTTGATGTGCTGGTGGATTAGGTTTGCTAGTATTTTGCTGGGTATTTTGGCATCTATGTTCGTCAAGGATATTGGCCTGAAGCTTTCTTTATTTGTAGTGTTTCTTCCAGGTTTTGGTATCACGATGATGCTGATCTCATAGAATGAGTTAGGGAAGAGTCTTTCCTCTTCAATATTTTGGAATAGTTTCAGTAGGAATGATACCAGATTTTCTTTATAAATCTGGTAGAAATTTGCTTGAATCCTTCTGGTCCTGAACTTTTTCTGTTTGGTAGACTTTTTATTACTCATTCAATTTTGGAACCCATGTCGGTCAGTTCAACAATTCAGTCTCTTTCTAGTTCCATTTTGGGAGGTTGTATGTTTCCAGGAATTTATCCATTTATCCTACGTTTTGTAGCTTGTGTGTAGAGAGCTGTTCATAATGGTCCCTTGTATTTCTGTAGGGTTAGCGGTAATGTCCCCTTTGCCATTTCTGATTATGTTGATGTGAGTCATCTCTCTTTCTTCTTCATTAGTCTAGTTGGTGGTCTATCTATCTTGTTAATTCTTTCAAATAATCAGCTCCTGGATTCATTGATCTTTTGTATGGTTTTTCGTGTCTCAATTTCCTCTGATTCAGCTCTGATTTTGGTTATTTCTTGTCTTCTGCTAGCTTTGGGTTTGGTTTACTCTTGTTTCCCTGCTTCCTCTAGTTGTGATGCTAGGTTGTTGATTTGCAATCTTTCTGGTTTTTTTTTTTTTTTTTTTTTGGCATTTAGTGCTATTCAAAATAGCAAAGATATAGAATCAACCTAAATGCCCATCGATGGTAGACTGGATCAAGAAAACATGGTACATATATACCATGAAATACTATGCAGAAATAAAAATGAATGAGATTATGCCCTTTGGAGCAAGATGAATGGAGCTGGAGTCCTTCATCCTAAGCAAACTAACACAGGAACAGAAAACTAAATATCATATCTTCTCATTTATAGGTGGGAGCTAAACTCTGAGTACCTATGGACACACAGAAGAGAACAACAGACATTGGGGCTTGCTAGAGGGTGGAGGGTGAGAGGAGAGTTAGGATTGAAAAACCACCTATTGAATACTATGCTTATTACCTAGGTAATGAAATTATCTGTATACTAAACCTCTGCAACATACAATTTATCTATGTAACAATCCTGCACATGTACCTCTGGATCTAAAATAAAAGTTAAAAAAAGAGAAAATTTTAAAAAGAAAAAAAGAAAAAGAACAAAGAAAAACCAGATATTGACTCTTTTTAACACAAAAATAATAAATATTTGAGATTATGCATATGCTAGTTACCTTTATCTGATCACTATACCTCAAAACATCACTATGTACCCCATGAATATGTACAATTATTATTTGTCAATTTAAAAAATAAAATAAAAGCAGAGGAAAAGCATCTTTGCAGATGTAATTAAGTTAAAGTATAGGCTCATCTTCAATTATTCGGGTGGGTCCTAAGTCTAATGGCAATGTTCCTTATGAGAGACAGAAAAAGAGAAGACAGAGAGGAGAAAGCCATGTGAAGATGAAGGAAGAAATTAGTGGCATGAAGCTACAAAACAAGGAATACCTGGAGTCACCAAAGAAGAAGCAAGGGAGCAAGGGAGAACTATTTGGAAGGAGGGCGACCCTGTTGACATCTTGATTTTTGAATTATTGCTTCCAAAACTGTGAGAGAATAAACTTCTGTTGTTATGGCAGCTCTAGGAAATACAGATAGAATTCATTTATTTAGCTTGTCCACTTCTAGAGGCTGCTTGCATTGGTTGTCTTGTGTACCCCTGCTCCATCTTCAGAGCCAGAAATCCAGCATCAAAACTCAATCTTTCTCTCTCTCTTTCCCTACTCTTCTCACCTTTTGTCTCCCTCTTCCACTTGTAGGGACCCTTGTGATTATTTTGAGTCTACTTGGATAATTCAGGATCACCTTCTTGTTTCAAGGTCAGCTGATTAATAACTTTAATTATATTTTCACCCATAATTCACTCCTGTCATGTCACGTATCACTGTCACTAGTTCCAGGAAATAGGATGTAGAAATTTTTGAAAAGGCATTATTCTGCCTACCACATGAACTATGAGAAAAATTAGGAAAATTTCCTCAAGAAGAGGAATATTTGTTGCTGAAAGAACAACCTGATAGACAAAATGCAATGTTTATTTGAAGTTTGATACACAGATGTTTTATCTTAATGCCATCTTGAGACCTCCCCCCTAGAGAGCACCCGTGTGTTGTCCTACATCAGTGGAGACACCTCAAAGTGCCCCTTAAATTACTTGTTACTGATCTGCACCAACTTTTATCCATTTTTTATCCAGTTGCTGACTCATGATTTCTGTCTTCATTTACAACACAGATGTTACTCTTTGAAGCTGGTCTGTCTAAACCTTTTCTCTGGACTTTTTCATGGTACTTGCCTTAGATTCCTGTTACCAGCAGTTTTTGGTATTGGATTATCTTCAGGAGAATTTCCTCTGCCTCTTAATTCCTTAAGAATGAGGCTTGATATTATTTTTCTACGAGAAGAAGATTTGAAAAAGTAGATAATAGTCTTAAATGCCTGTAGCACAGTATGTGAGCAGAAACTGAGTGGAAGATAAGCCTGGTAAGAGAATTTGAGGCCCGATTATGGAGGACATTGGAGGAAGGAATCAGGACTAAGGAGTTTAGATTTAAGAGATAAAAATGTATTACTTTATTTATAAAATTGGGATTTTATAGGAAACATAAAAATATATTTATAATTATTTACTTTTTGTAGATTTATTTAGATATATTTTACAAACTATACAATTGAATAATTTTTAGTAAATTTAGAAAGTTATGTATCCATCACCACAATCTGATTCTATAACATTTCCATCACCCCCAAAAGACTACTCATGACCATTTGCAGTCACTTTTCTATTCTCACCCTCAGCTACAGGCAACCATTCATCTATTTTCTGTCTTTATAGGTTTGAGTTTTCTGGACATTTTACATAAATAAAATCATTTACCATATGCTATTCTGTGTCTAGTTTCTTTCACTTTAAATTAGTTAAATTTGATGAGGGCTTATGATGTCATGGACACATAACTAAATTCTTTGTATATTCATTTATTCCTCATATCAGCTTTTTGAGGTAGGAACTAACACTATCATATCCACTTCACAGATGAGAGGACTGAAATTTAACAACTTCTACAATGTCACATATCTACAGCTTTCTTGCTCTATCTTTATTTTTATTTTATTTATTTATTTTTTTTGACAGTATCTCGCTCTGTTGCCCAGGCTGGAGGGCAGTGGCATGATCTTGACTCTGCCTCCTGCGTTCAAGTGATAATTTTTGTATTTTTAGTAGAGACGGAGTTTCACCATGTTGGCTAGTCCAGTCTCGAACTCCTGCCCTCAGGTGATCTGCCCACCTTGGCCTCCTAAAGTGCTGGGATTACAGGTGTGAGCCACCATGCTCAGCCTTCTACAGCTGTGTCTATTAAGTGTACAGCAATAGTTTAATCCTAAACTTTACCACTATCCATCTATCCTACACTGCCCATCAGTGTCATGATTCACAGAATAGTGTGAATATGAAGAGTAAACTGGAGGTATGAGAGCCTGATAGCATAGAGAAAAATTAAAAGGTGGCCAGGCGTCGTGGCTCATGCCTATAATCCTAGCTCTTTGGGAGGCCAAGGTGGGTGGATCACCTGAGGTCAAGAGTTTGAGACCAGCCTGGCCAACATGGTGAAACCTTGTCTCTACTAAAAATACAAAAATTAGCTGGGCATGATGGCAGGTGCCTGTAATCCGTTACTTGGGAGGCTGAGGCAGGAGAATTTCTTGGACCTAGGAGGCGGAGGTTGCAGTGAGCCAAGATCATGCCATTGCACTCCAGCCTGGGTGACAAGAGCAAAACTCCGTCTCAAAAATAAATAAATAAATAAATAAATAAATAAATAAATGCTATCATTTATCATATTCATTTTAAATGAAAGTTAATTTGGTCTGCACTGGATAATAGGCAATAGAAATATACAGAAAAAATAAATAACTAGAAAGGTAGAATATGGATTTATGGTCAGATATATTTGAATTAAAAATCCAGCTCTTGCCATCTGACTGACTATGAACAAATATTGTAATCTCTCTGGCCTTAACTTCACTTCAAAATTGGGGTGAATGTTTGCTTGATAAGCATGTTGTGAGATGATTTACATAATGTACTTTACACTTTGCCTGAAGCCCACTGGGGCTAATATTTGTTTATATTTTTGCTGTTTTTACTTATGCCAAGTCAGATCTATAAATGTAGGAAAAAGGGTAAAATTAAATATTATTATCTTTATGTTTAGTTTTGACAACCAATAGTATGATCTCACTAATAATGCTGGGAATTAGAGTTTTAATAATTGGTTTAATGGGAAAGGGATGATAAGTTTGGTTTGGGCCATACTGAATTTAATCTACAAGTAAGAGAGTCATGTGAAAAAAATCCTCCTGACAAATAAAATTCTGTTTTTAGAATTTTGAGAGCCAAGTAAGAGTTATGAAACCAAGCAATTGATTCAGGAAGGAAAATGATCTAGACACTTTTAGTAAAAGTTGCAGCAAAGTCTGGACTAAAAGGTTAGTAAGTCAGAGTATTTTGTCTCCTTATGAATTTCTGTATCTGGCGATTATCCTGCTAGAGCAGAAAATGACCCCAGCCTCAGGCTTCCTGAAGAAGGGCACCAATGAGTTTGCTTAACTTTGGTAATTACATAGGATTAAAAGGAAGAAAGTAAGGAAGGATGGAAGGAAAGGGAGTGAAGTCTGAAAATTCAGGAGAATGCTTAAAAATAATAACCCAAAGATCAAGTAACTATGTCTCATGACCCAATGCCTGCTAAATAATGAGAAACACATGTATTTGGGATTATATATCAAAATTTTAATCTTATAAAACAATATCAAAATAAAGAGCACTTAGATAGTAACTAACTGGAGAAGTATTGAAGGGCACAATTATAGTGTTCTTAATGTTAGAATTAGCTGGGTTGCTTAATTTTTTTAATTGAAAATGATGTAACAAAAACCCCCAGAGATAAACATTTGCTGAAGAGCTTTCTGAGACTACAAATTGCCTCCTTCTAATTGTTATGGAAAGTACATCAAAATAATAGGCCAATACATAAGACCCTAGAGCTCGTTATTAAACAAAATCTCTATTGTTTTTCAGACTGTGGGGGACTTTAGAGATGATAACAGGCTAGAAAATACTTGGTTTTTCTCATTTTCACTTGATAATTATTAAGAGTCATCAAACAAGAGTGAAGAAATGACTTCATCAGAGGTAACAAACCAGTGGACCATTCTGAAGACTGGCCAAAGAAGCAGAATGAAAGAGATTCAGAGGAATTTATTCTCAATGCATCTCTCATTATTCCATTAAAAAAATAAGGAAAGAAACTTGCTGAGACCAGCTCGGTAGTGGAGACCCTAACCCAGCAATGCTAGAGGAATTAAAGACACACAGAAATATAGAGTGTGGAGTGGGAAATCAGGGGGCTGACAGCCTTCCAAACTGAGAGCCACGAACAGAGATTTGCCCACATATTTATTGATAGCAAGTCAGTGATAAGCATTGTTTCTGTAGATTATAGATTAACTAAAAGCATTCCTTATGGGAAACAAAGGAATGGGCTGAAACAAAGGGATGGGCTCTGGCTAGTTACCTGCAACAGGAACATGTCCTTAAGGTACAGATTTCTCATGCTGTTGTTTGTGGCTTAGGAATGCCTTAAGTGACTTTCCTCCCTGGGTGGGCCAGGTGTTCTTTGCCCTCATTCCAGTAAACCCACAACCTTCAGTGTGGGCATCATGGCCATAAGGAAGATATCACAGTGCTGTAGAGATTTTGTTTATGACCAGATTTTGGGGCCTGTTCCCAACAGAAACTAAATTTTGAATGGAATTACCATTAATATATATTGGGGTTTTTTGAGAATAAAATGTCATAGGTGAGTTAAAATTAATATATAATAATAAAATTTAATAATAAAAATTAAATTTATATAAAATATGAAGGAATAAACATTACTTTTTCTAATATATTTCTTCCTAAAAGGAAAAAAGTAGACTAAGATTATTATGTTATCAAATGCTTAAAGACAAAATGTTTGTACATTGATAAACACTTTTTAAAAGCTTCATAATACAAATATTAGAATGGCAAACTGTCTTTTTCTGGACTTAGATTTCTAAAGTTATATTGACCTATATAGGCCTAGTAATGACAATTTTTATAACCTTAGTACAGTTGGATCTTGAATACTGTGGTGGTTAGGGGCATTGACTTCCTGTGCACCTGAAAATCCATATATGTACATATATATTCTATAATGGAAATTAGAGGTTTTGCATAAAAATCAGCTCTCTGAACTTTAACTCAAGAAGGAAAAGAGAAATCCACCAAAATCAGAAAAAACTCCCCAAACCCTGGGGAGGAGATGCAGGCACACAGCCCTCTTGACAGCATCTGGCTGATAAAAGTGAGAAAAGTTCCAGTATATGTGAGAGGCACAGAGCCTCCCTCTGTGACACCTTTCCGCTGGGGATCTGAGCAACCCAGGCTGAGGGAGAGCACTTTGTTTCTCCCAAGCCCCAGGACTATTTCGGGGAGAGGCTTGGAGATCTGAGATGGAAAGAGAGTGAGAAAAGCTGCAGGCATTTCCCCTGGACCCTCAGGACTAAGAGCAGAATGCCATTTTGAATCCAGATTAATACAGTCAGCCATTCTTTGGTGACCTGGCAGCATGGCCCTCCAGGCATTTCAATCTTAGACTAGAGATTGGAGCACTTGCTCTGCAGTAGAGTAGGGGCCTCCACAACCAGAATTATAAAGAGCTCCTCAATAGCAGTCACTGGAATTGCGTTCTTCCCCATCTCAGGCCTGGGTTGGGAAGAGTGCTGCTATAGCTACAGTTTTTGCTGGGTGATTTGAAGCCAGGGCCAACTTGGTGACCTGGAACTGGTTTAAGTGAGTCATTGCTGCGTGTCCCAGACTGCTCCCCTGAGAGATTATGGTGTATCAGGGCCCCCTCCTCTCTATGTGTAGGAAGATCTCCAAGCATTAGGAGCACTCATTCACATTGACTAGCAATGTGAGACACCCCATCCTTCTTGTGCAGAGAGTCCTCTCCAGGCCATGCCCAAGCATATTCCCATGTATTCAGAGCACCCATTCACCTGAATCAGCAGCTTGCCCCACCTCACCCTCCTTGTGCAGAGATCCTGGTGCAGGGAGCCTCTCTCCACTTCATGTTCAGGCAAGTCTCTAGGCATTCAGAGCAACTGCTCGCCTGGTTCAGCAGATTGAGCCACCCTACCTGCCCTGGACATAGATTATGATGCAGCAGGTTCCTCTCTGTTGCATGCTTAGACTGATCTCCAGGTATTCAAAGTGCCTGCTCACCCAGATTCGTAGCTTGAGCCATTCTGCCCTTTTTGTGCAGAGATCCTGGAGCAGAGATTGTGGTGCAGCAGCACCCTCTGCACTACACACTCAGGCAGACCTCCAGGTACCTGGAGAACCCACTCTACTAGATTGAGAGTTTAGGCCACGCTTTCTGCTCATGCAGAGAACTTGGAGCTGAGAAGATTTATCAGCTCAACGCCTAGGGGCACCTCTGGGTGCTTGGAGGCCATCCACTAGATTCTCCTTCAGCACTAGTGCTTGTGCCTGTCATCAAGTGTCCTGCAGGTGGGCATGCCTGGTCTGGACCTGTCCATAATAGTCCCCACTCCCCAGGGCTGAGCAGAGAGCTCAAACCACTATGCATTCCACAGATCAGTCCATTGCCTGAGGCAATAGAGACCTTCTCTCAGTAAACAAGGGTCAGGTATATACCCAGCCATATTAGCTCCATCCAGTTCTTATTCATAAATACCATCTACTGGCTTGTAGGTTGAACTGCACAGATAAGTATAAAACCTGCCAAAAGAAGTGCAAAAGCAAAAAGACCTTACCCAACATTCTCTACAGTCACAGTCCCTAGGGAGGGGGAAAAGGGAAAGAAAAAGAGACAGAAAACCACTAATTTTATAAAGAAAGAAAGTAAAAGAAAACATCCTACCTGTACAAAAATAATTACAAAAATCAGAAGTGCCAGCATCTCCAGATGAGAAGAAACCAACACAAGAATTATGGCACCATAAAAATTCTGAATGTAGTGACACCACCAAAGGCCACACTAGCTCTCCTGCAGTGGTCCCTAACTAAAATGGAAACTCAGACACGAGAGATAAAGAATTCAAATCTTTTTTTTTCGTATGATTGTTGCCACATGTATGTCTCCTTTTGAAAAGTGTCCATTCATTTCCTTTGCCCACTTTTTTTTATGGTTTTTTTTTTTTTTTTTTCCGTAAATTGGTTTAAATTCTTTATAGAGGCTGAGGCTGGATATCAGACCTTTGTGATGTATAGTTTGCAAAATTTTTCTCCCATTCTATAGGCTGTCTGTTTATTGATAGTTTGTTTTGCTGTGAAGAAGCCCTTTAATTAGACCCTGTTTGTCAATTTTTGCTTTTATTGCAATTGCTTTTGGCATCTTTGTCATGAAATCTTTGACTGTGCCTATGTCCTGAATGGTATTGCCTAGTTTGTCTTCCAGGGTTTTTATAGTTTTGGATTTTATATTTAAGTCTTTATTCCATCTTAAGTTAATTTTTATATGTGATATAAGAAGGGGGTCCAGTTTTAATATTCTGCATACAGCTAGCCAGTTATCCTAGCACCATTTATTTAATAGGAAATCCTTTCCGCATTGCTTGTTTTTGTCAGGTTTGTTGAAGGTCAGATAGTTGTAGATGTGCAGTCTTATTTTGCAGTTCTCTATTTTGTTCCACTGGTTTATGTGTCTGTTTTTGTGTCAGTACCATCCTGTTTTGGTTACTGTAGCCCTGTAATATAGTTTGAAGTCAGGGAGAGTGATGCCTCCAGCTTTGTTCTTTTTGATTAGGATTGTTTTGGCTATTCAAGCTATTTTTTGGTTCCATATGAATTTTAAAATGGATTTTTCTAGCTCTGTGAAGAATGTCAATGGTAGTTTAATGGGAATAGCATTGAATCTGCACATTACTTGAGCACTATGGTCATTTTAACAATATTGATTCTTCCTATCCATGAGCGTGGAATGTTTTTCCATTTGTTTGTGTCATCTCTGATTTCTTTGAGCAGTGGTTTGTAGTTTCCCTTGTAGAGATCTGTCACCTCCCTTGTAAGTTGTATTCCTAGGTATTTTATTCTTTTTGTGGCATTTGTGAATGGGAGTTCATTCCTGATTTGACTCTTGGCTTTACTCTTGTCAATGTATAGGAATGCTAATTATTTTTTCACACTGATTTTGTATCCTGAGACTTTGCTGGGGTTATCAGCTTTAAGAAGCTTTTGGGTTGAGACAATGGGGTTCTTTAAATATAGGATCATATCTTCTTCAAACTGAGATAGTCTGACTTTCTCTCCTCCTATTTGGATGCTCTTTATTTGTTTCTCCTGCCTGATTGCCCTGACCAGAACTTCCAATACTATGTTGAATAGGACTGGTGAGAGAGGACACCCTTGTCTTGTGCCGATTTTCAAGGGGAATGCTTCCAGCTTTTGTCCATTCAATATGATGTTTGCTGTGGGTTTGTCATAGATACTTCTTCATATCTGAGGTATGTTCCTTCAATGCCTACTTTACTGAGGGTTTTGAACATGAATGAATGATGAATTTTATTGAACGCGTTTTCTGCATCTATTGAGATAATCATGTTATTTTTGTTTTTAGTTGTTTATGTGATGAATCACATTTATTGATTTGCATATGTTGAACCAACCTTGCTTGATTATGGTGAATAAGCTTTTTGATGTGCTGCTGGATTTTTTTTGCCAGCATTTTGTTAAGGATTTTTGCATTGATGTTCATCAAGGATATTGGCCTGAAGCATTCCTTTTTTTTTTTTTTTTTTTGTATCTCTTCCAGGTTTTGATATCAGGATGATGCTGGCTTCATAGAATGAATGAGAAAGGAGTTCCTCCTCCTCCATTTTTTGGAGTAGTTTCTGTAGGAATGGTTTCAGCTCTTCTTTGTACACTTGTCGGAATTCAGCTGTAAATCCCTCTGTTCCTGGGCTTTTTTTTGTTGTTGTTCAATAGACTACTTATTACTGCCTTAATTTCAGAATTCATTATTGGTCTTTTTAGGCATTTAATTTCTTCCTGGTTCAGTCTTTGGAGGGTGTATGTGTTCATCAATTTATTCATTTCTTGTAGGTTTTCTAGTTTATGTGCATAGCAGTGTTCATAATATTCTTTGATGATTGTTTTTCTATCCCCTTTGTTGTTTCTGATTGTGTTTATTTAATCTTTTCTTTTTTATTTATTACTCTAGCTAGCAATCTATTTTCTTAGTTTCTTTAAAAAACAAAAAAAAACAAAAAACAAAAAAACAAAAAAAAAACCCTCCTGGATTCGTTGACCTTTTCAATGATTTTTCATGTCTCTGTCTCCTTCAGTTCACAGTTACAGTACACTTCTGATTTTGGTTATTTCTTGTTTTCTGCTGGTTTTAGTATTTGTTTGCTCTTGGTTCTCTAGATTTTATAGTTGTGATGTTAGATCGTTAATGAGCTCCTTTTAATTTTTTATGTGGGCATTCAGTGCTATAAATTTCCTTCTTAACAGCATTGCTTATCATTAGAAAAATGCAAATCAAAACCACAGTGAGATACTATCTAACACCAGTCAAAATGGCTAGTATTAAAAGTCAATAAATAACAGATGCTGGCAAGGTTGTGGAGAAAAAGGATTACTGGTGGGAGTGTAAATTAGTTCAACCATTGTGGAAGACAGTGTGGCAATTTCTCAAAGACCTAAAGACAGATATACCATTTGAGTTAGCAATCTCATTACTGGGTATATCTGAAAAGACTATAAATTATTCTATTCTAAAGACACATGCATGCGTATGTTCACTGCAGCACTATTCACAATAGCAAAGATGTGGAATCAACCTAAATGCTCATCATTGATAGACTGGATAAAGAAAATGTGTTATATATACCATGGGATACTACACAGCCATTAAAAAATAATGAGATCATGTCCTTTGCAGGAACATGGATGGAGCTAGAGGCCATTATCCTTAGTGAACTAACACAGGAACAGAAAACCATCTACCACATGTCCTCATTTATAAGTGGGAGGTAAATGATGAGACTACAAGGACACGTAGAACAGAAAAACACACTCTGGGCCTACTGGAGGGTGGAGAGTGGGAGGAAGGAGAGGATCAGGAAAAATAATTAATGAGTACTGGGTTTAATACTTGCATGATGCAATAATCTTTATGACAAACCCTCATGACACCAGTTTACCTATATAGCAAACCTGCACGTGTACCCTGAACTTAAAAAAAAGAAGTAGAATGATTATACACCCTTGAAGTTATATTGTTGTCAGTTTTAATTCAATAGTTATGATTTAAAAAAATAAGAATTTGAAGCACAGGTTACAAGGAAGCTTGACAAGATCCAAAACAATGAACACAAAAAGATTTCTTTCCCTTTTTTTTTTTTTTTTTTTTTTTTTGAGACGGAGTCTTGCTCTGTTGCCCAGGCTGGAGTGCAATGGGATGATCTCAACTCACTGCAACCTCTGCCTCCCAGGTTCAAGCAATTCTCCTGTCTCAGTCTCCTGAGTAGCTCAGATTACAGGCACCCACCATCACACCCTGCAAATTTTTGTATTTTTAGTAGAGACGGGGTTTCACCATGTTGGTCAAGTGAGTATCGAACTACTGACCTCAGGTGATCCACCCACCTCAGCCTCCCAAAGTGCTGGGATTACAGATGTAAACCACCATGCCTGGCCTAACACAAATAAATTTCTAAAGCTATTCAAGAAATGAATGAAGAGATAAAGATATTTCAAAGAACTCAGTTAGACTTCATGGAATTGAAAAACTCATTTAAGGAACTTCAAAATTCAACTAGAAACTTTCTCAATAGACTGGACCAAATAGAAGAAAAAATTTTCAGAACTCAAACACTGGTCTTTCCAACTAACCCAATCAGACAAAACTAAGAAAAAAAATAGTTTTAAAAATGAAGACATTCTTCAAGAAACATTGGATTATATAAAGCAACAAACCTATGAATTATTGGCATTTCTGAGAGAGAAGGAGAAAAAGTAAACAACCTGAAAAATATGTTTGAGGAAATAATCCAAGAGAATTTTCCTAATTTTGCTAGGGAGGTAAACATTCAGATACAAGAAATATTATACAAGACAAACATCACCAAGGCATATAGTCACCAGATCGTCCAAGGTTAACACAAAAGAAAAATTCTTAAAGATAGCTAGAGGAAAAGGCCAGATTATGTACAAAGGGAACCCCATCAGGCTAACAGCATACTTCTCAACAGCAACCTTACAATCCACGTAACCTTACAATCCAAGAGACTGAAAGCCTGTTTTCAACATTCTTAAAGAAAAGAATTCTAACCAAGAATTTCATATCCCATCTTCATAAAAGAACTAAAGCTTGTCCAGAGAAGCAAGCACAAAGGGAATTTGTTACCACTAGACCAGCCTTATGAGAGATCTTTAAGAGATTTCTAAGCATAGAAAAAAAGAATGATACATGTTTCCACAAAAACTCAATTAAGTACATAGCTCACAGACACTATAAAGCAAGCAAACAATAGAAACTACAAAGCAACCAGCCAAATAGAAACTACAAAGCAACCAGCTAACAACTTCATAGTAGGATGAAAACCTCCTATGTCAACAATAACCTTTTAAATATAAATGGTTTAAATGCCCCACTTAAAAGGCACAGAGTTGGAAGTTGTGTGTGTGTGTGTATATATGTGTGTGTGTGTGTGTGTATATAAAGACCCTTTCATCTGTTACCTTCGAGAGACCATTTCACATGTAATGAAACATATAGCCTCAAAATAAAAGGTTCGGGAAGGAGCTATCATGCAAATGGAATACAAAAAGGAGCAAAGGTCACTATTATATCAGATAAAACAGACTTTAGACAGTAAAAAAGGATAAAGAAGGAAATTACATAATGATAATTATTAAGAGTTCAATTTAATAAGAAAATTTAGCTATCCTAAACATATATACAACCAACATTGAAGGACTCAGATTCATACAACAGCAACTTCTAGATCTATGAAAAGTCTCAGACACACAATAATAGTGGAAAACTTCAACACCCAACTGACAGCATTAGACAGATCGTCAAGGCAGAAAACTAACATAGAAATTCTGTTCTTAATTTCAACACTTGAACCAATTGAAACGAATGGACATCTATAGAATACTCCACCCATCAACCACAGGATATACATTATTCTCATCTACACATAGAATGTAATCCAAGATTGACCACATTTTCAGTCATAAAGCAAGTTTCAATAAATTAAAAAACTTTAAATCATACTAACCATACTCTCAGACCACCAAGGAATGAACATAGCAATCAATACAAAGAAAATTTCCCCAAACCACACAATTGTCTGGCAATTAAACAACTTGGTCCTGAATAACTTTTGGGTAAACAACAAAATTAAGTCAGAAAAAGAATATTTGAAATAAAAGAAAACAGAGGCACACATAGCAAAATCTCTAGGATGCAGATAAGAAGTGTTAGGAGGAAAATTATAGCACTAATTATCTATATCAAAAAGTTAAAAAGATCTCAAATTAACAATATAACAGTACACTTAAAGGAAATAGAAAAGTAAGAACAAATGAATCCCAAAGCTAGCAGAAGAAAATAAATAACTAAAATCAGAGCATAACTGAATAAAATTGAGACACAAAATTCCATGGAAAGAATCAGCAAAACCAAAAGTTGATTTTCTGAAAAGATAAAGAAAATTGATAGACTGATAGCCAGATTAACAAAGAAAAAAGAGTGAAGATCCAAATAAGCACAATCAGAAATGACAAAGGGAATTACAACCGATGGCACAGAAACACAAAAAAAATCCTCATAGACTGTTACAAACACTTCTAAGCACTCTGATATCCTGTGGAAGTTTGTTCCTGCTAAATCCCATGTTGAAATGAAATCCTCAGCAGGTGGGGCCTGGTAGGAGAAGATTAGGTCATGGGGGAAAATCCCTCATGAATACCTTAGTGTTGTCCTTGTGATGAGTGTGTTCTCACTCTGAGTTCATGTGAAATCTCATTGTTTAAAAGAGTGTGGCACCTCCTGCCCTCTCTTGCTCCCACTCTCACCATAAGATATGATGGCTCCCCCTTCTCCTTTGACCATGGCTGAAAGCTCCCCAAGGCCTCACCAGAAGCCAAGCAGATACTGACATGTGTTTTCCATACATTCTGCAGAACTATGAGCCAATTAATTCTGTTTCTTTCTTTGTAAATCACCCACCTCAGATATTTCTTTAGAGCAAAGCAAGAATGGACTAAGACACACACAAAATAGAAAATCGAGAGGACATATATAAATTTCTGGAATTTATAATTTCCTGGAAACACACAATCTCCAAAGATTAAATCAGAAAGAAACTGAAGCCCTGAATAGACCAATATTAAGTTCCAAAACTGAACCAGTAGTAAAATCTTACCAACCAAAAAAAACTTCAGACCAGATAGATTCACAGCTGAATTCTGTCAGGCACACAAAGAAGAGCTAGTACCAATTCTGCTTAAACTATTCAAAAAAATTTAGGAGAAGGGACTCCTCCCTAACTCATTCTAGGAAGTCAGAATCACCCTGACACCAAAACCTGGCAAAGATGCAGCACAAAATGAAAACAATAGGCCAATATCCCCCAATATCCCTGAAGGACATAAACACAAAAATCTTCAACAAAATAGGAGCAAATCAAACCCAGAAGTGCATCAAAAAGTTAATTCACCATTATCAAGTAGGCTTATTTCTTCTTATGTAGAGTTGGCTCAACATGCAGAAATCAATAAACGAGATTCACCACATAAAGAGAATTTAAAACAAAATCCATATGATAGTCTCAATAGATGCAGAAAAAGTCTTTGATAAAATCCAACATTCTTTCATGATAAAATCCCTCAAGAAACTAGGAAAGTACATACCTCAAAATACTGAGAGCCATCTATGACAAACTCACAGACATCATACTGGATGGGCAAAAGTAAACGACCATTTCTCTTGATAATTGGAACAAGATAAGGATGCCCATTCTCCCTACTCATATTCAACATAGTCCTTGAAGTCCTAGCCAGGGCAATCGGACAAAAGAAAGAAATAAAGCGCATCCAGATAGGAAAAAAAAGAAGGCAAACTCTCTATCTTCAGTGATAACATGACTCTATACTGAGAAAACCCCAAAGACTCTGCCAAAAGGCTCCTGGAACTGATAAACGACTTCAGTGAAGTTTTAGGATACAAAATCAATGTAAAAATATCAGTGGCATTTCCATACACCAATAATATTCAAACTGAGAGCAAAATCAAGAACACGATCTCATTTAAAATAGTCACACACACACACAAAATAGTTAGGAATACATCTAACCAAAGAGGTAAAAGACCTCTACAAGCAGAATGACAAAACACTGCTAACAGAAATTGTACATGACACAAACAAATGAAAACATTCTATGCTCATGGATAGGAAGAATCAAAATCATTAAAACGGTCTATACTGCCCAAAGTGATCTACAAATTTAATACTATTTCATTAAACTTGCAATGTCATCTTTCACATAATTAGAAAATCTATTCTAAAATTCGCATGGAACCAAAAAAGAGCCTGAATAACCAAGACAATCCTAAGCAAAAAGAAGAAAGCTGGAGGCATCACATTACCTGGTGTCAAACTATATTATAAGGCTACAGTAACCCAAACAGCATAGTACTGCTACAAAAGCAGACACATAGACCAATGGAACAGAATAGAGAACTCAGAAGTAAAGTCACATTCCTACAGCCATCTGATCTTTGAGCAAGTTGACAAAAATAAGAAATAGAGAAAGGAATTCCCATTTAATTAATGGTGCTGGGATAGCTGGTGAGATATACATAGCAAAATGAAACTGGACCCTTACCTTCTATCATCTACAAAAATTAACTTAAGATGGATTAAACATTTACATGTAAGACCTCAAATGATAAGAATCCCAGAAGTAAACCTAGGAAACACCATTCTGGACATTGGCCTTGGAAAAGAATTGTTGTCTAAATACTGAAAAGCAATTGCAACAAAATAAAAAAAATGACAAGTGGGACCCAATTAAACTAAAGAGCTTCTGCACAGCAAAAGAAACTATCAAGGGAGTAAACAGACAACCCACAGAATGGGAGAAAATATTTGCAAAGTATCATTGGATAAAGGTCTAATATCCAGAATCTATAAGGAGCTTAAACATTTCAACAAGCAAAATACAAATAATTCCATTAAAAGTTATACACAAGACATGAACAGACAGTTCTCAAGAGAAGACATACTATTAATAGCAGCCTGAAACACAAAAAGATGGCTTAACATCTCTAGTCATCAGAGAAATGCAAATCAAAACTACAATGAGATGTCATTTCACACCAGTCAGAGTGGCTATTATTAAAAAGTCAAAAAACAAAACAAAAACCAAAACAAACAGATGCTAATGAGGTTGTAGAGAAAAGGTAATGCTTATAAACTGTTGGTGAGAATGTAAACTAGTTCACCCACTATGGAAAGAAGTTTGGAGATTTCCTAAAGAATTTAAAGAGAACTGCCATTAGACTTCAGTAATCCCATTACTGGGTATATATCAAAGAAAACAAATCATTCTACCAAAAAGATGTATACACTTGCATATTCATTGCAGCACTATTCATAATAGTAATGACATGGAATCAACCTAGGTGCTCATTAATGTGGATTGGATTAAGAAAATATGCTACATGTACAGCATGGAATACTATGCAGCCATAGAAAAGAATTACATCATGTCCTTGTCAGCAAACTGGATACAGGGGGACGCTGTCATCTTAGGTGAATTAACTTGGAAACATAAAACCAAATACCACATATTCTCACTTATAAATGGGAGCTAAACGTTGTGTACTCGTGGACATAAAAATGGCAGCAACAGAAACTGGGGACTGCTAGAAGGAGGAAGTAGGAAGCGGATAAGGTTCGAAAACTAACTGTTGGGTACTATGCTCATTATATGGGTGATGGAATCATTCACATCCCAAACCTCAGCATCAGGTGACATGTAATGAACTTGCACATGCACCACTTGAATCTAAAATAAAAGTTGAAACTATGAAAAAAATGAATAAAGAACCATTAGCTGATAAAATACCCAACCAATCAAAGAAACAAAAAAAAGCACAGAAATGAAAATCCATGTATAACTTTTGACTCCCTAAAACTTGTTAGTAATGGCCTACTGTTGACAGTAAGCTTTACTGATAACATAAACAACTCATTAATACACATTTTGTATGTTATGTATATTACAGACTTTTTTTTTACAATAAACTATGCTAGACAGAAGAAAATGTTATTTAAAAATTCAAGGAAGAGAAAATATATTTACTATTCATTAAGTGAAACTGGGTCATTATAAAGGTTTTCATCCTCATTGTCTAGGTGCCAAGCAGGCTGAGGAGAAGGAAAAAGTGGAGGAGTTGGTTTTGTTGTCTCTTGCACTTCTAAAGTACAAGAGTCAGAAGAGGTGGAAGAGGGGGAAGGGGAAGCCGGATAGGCAGGCACACTTGATGTAACTTTACAGAAATACATTGTTTTCTGTCTGACCAATTTGCTTTTCTATTTCCCTAAAAATGTTTCCATACAGCATCATTCATTTTTCCACCATTTGTTTTGTTTCAGTGTCCATATCATAGAAGGGTTCGTGTCATAGAAGACGTCAAAAGAAGAGTTGAATCATTGCAATCCTTTTGCGAGATTGTCTAATGCCAATTTGTTTTCCCACACTGCTTCTTCTAAGTCTTCTTCCTCATCCTTGGGCATTGGTTCACAATCACTCATTTACATCAAGTCGTCTTGTGTTAATTCATCTGGTGTGGTGTCTATTAGCTCTTGAATTTTTCCAAGATCTGTATCTTGAAACCTTTTGTCACCCACCATTTTTGCCATATCCACAGTCTCTTTCATGATTTTCTTTATTATCTCTGTCACAAATCCTGTGAAGTCATGTACAACATCTGGGCACAGTTTTCTTCAGCAGGAATTTATTGTTTCAGGCTTGATGACTTTCACAACTTTCCTGTAACAGTGATGACATCTTCAATGGTGTAATCCTTCTAGACTTTCATGATGTTGTCTCTATTTGGGTTCTCTTCCATAGCGTTGATATTTTTTTTCCATATAGTGCTGTGTATAATAAGCCTTAAAGATCCTTATTGCCCACTGATCCAGCGATTGAATTAGAAACGTTGTTTTTGAGGGTAAGCAGACACCTTCACCTACCTTTGTTGTTGAACTCTTGGGGTTCTGAGTGACCAGGGCCATTGTCCAATATCAAAAGAACTGTAAATGTCAGTCTCTTAGTGGCAAGGTATTTTCTGACTTCAGGGACAAATCATCAATGGATCTGTTACTTTTGCACCAACCTAATAGAAAATTAGGTTGCAAAAGTAACAGATCCATTGATAATTTGCACCATAAAATTATTTTTGCACCAATCTAATATTTCAGAAAAAGCCCTTTTTATGAAATATGATATTTAAAAGGGCTTTCTTTGTTTAGGTTTTCTTATTGTACAACCAAAATATTGGCATCTTGTGTTTATCTTTTCCTTTTAGGGCTCAAGAATTTGCAGCTTTATCGAGAAGGGCAGTCCTGATTATAAATCTGACTGAATTTACACAAAACAATAGAGTTAACCTAAGTCTTTCTGTCTTAAATCCTAGTGCTTGCTTCTCTTTCTTACAACTAAAAAATGTCCTTTGTGGAAATTTTTGCAGAATAGGGCACATTTGTCTATATTAAAAATCTGTTAAGGCAGAGATTCTTTCTCCTTGATGATTTTCTTAACGGCATCTGGAAACTTTTCTGCTGCCTCTTGGTTGGCAGCAGCTGTTTCTCCTGTTATCTTGACATTTTTTGAGTCAAACCTCTCTTTAAAATTACCAAACTATCCTTCGCAGATATTAAGTTCTCCAGCTTTAGATCCTTCACCTTACTTTTGCTTTAAGTTGTTATACAGTAACTTTGCTTTTTGTTGAATTATATTAAAGTCCATAGTTATGCCTTACTTACAGAAATCCTGCACCAACATGAAATACGCATGTTCAATATATGATACAAAGGTATTTCAGCCAAAGGGCAAGGTTTTTGTGCCTGCTGACATAGCTGCAGCAATAGTTTCATAAATTTTCTTTCCTTTTTTTTTTTTTTTTTTTTTTACAGTGGTCTTTATGCTGGATTCATTAATCTTGAAATGGTAGAAAACCACAACTATAGACCTCAACCCATGGTACATATGCAGCAAATCGATTTTTATTGTAATGTCATGACTTTTCTTTGATTATTGGGAGCACTTCAAGCATCATTAGTGTCACTCTACATGGGTCTCACAGTGTTGTTCAATGTTCATGGTATTGCACTAAATGTGAAGAAAAAAACACAAGAAATGTGGGAGGTTATGTTTTACTGAAATATGCAATTTGGTGGAGAGACTAACTGCTCATATAGAGATGATTATCATCACAGGGTGTTTCAAGCAGACACAACACTCGATCTCACTCCAATAGCAACAGGAGGTGGCTTGAAATTATAATAGTAGAACAGTATATAGTATGGTTGATGTTATGCAGTTATAATTTTACAGAAATGACATACTTAACTTTTTCTTAATTTTTTAAAACATTTTGACACTACACAATTTATTTGTAAGTATTATCAAATTATTACAAATCTCAAAAATTTTCGATATATTTACTAAAAAAAAATCCATGTATAAGTGGATCCATGCAGTTCAACCTGTGCTGTTCAAGGGTCAATTGTATTTTTCTTATAATAAGCAAAGAAAAGTATAAAACGAAGAGAACTCTAGGCCAATTCATTCTGATGTACATGAACTATTGGATACAAGGTTTCTAAGAAAATGGTGTAATAACACATATTTTTCATTTGTTTTTTACAAACATCAGTATCCTTCAGATGTGCTATTGAGAAATGTTTTCAAATTTAGCCAGTGTTACAAAACATCTTTTAATAAGATTGATCCCAGAATATTCTAGTTCTGGCACAACTCAGCCTTTTATTGGAAAGACAGACTTGCTCAACTTTCTAGCTTAATCATTAGCATGAACACAGAGAAGGCAGAAGCAGAAAATTACATCTCTCATTCATTGGAGATTCAAAAAGCTGTGTACTATTCACCACCTTTCTCTTAATATCAAATTAATTACATATTTTTATTTTTTCTTCCAGCATTCTTACAGTTTCACCATTTCTTGCACTTCCAAAGCTAGAAGTTTATTCTCAGTCTTGGCATTTCCCTACTTAAACTATATATGAAAACCCAAATTTAGTTTCTTCATTTCCTCTGCAAACATAAGTTCATTTAGTCTTCAAATGATTGAGTGAGGTAGATATAAGAATGGTTACGACACACGTTTAAAAATCAGTAATTCACCTGAAGTAGTAAGTAGAAATTTTAGGACACGAATCACATCTGGCTAACTCCAAAGCTATACACTTTCTGTCATATAACAGTAAGTTTACTAGCATTCCAATGGCTGTTGCCAAAGTCTTAGATATGCTCCCTGATCATTGTATTAGAATTCTGCCCACACAGGTGGATAGAGGATGAGAATATTTGAGTTTCGTTTTTAATTAAGATACTCATTACATTTACTGAGCTTTGAATATATATGTGTGTATATATATGTATATATACATATATTTTTTTTTCTTTTTTTTTTTTTTTTTTGAGACGAAGTCTCACTCAGTTGCCCAGACTGGAGTGCAGTGGCATGATCTCGGTTCACTGCAACCTCCGCCTCCCAGGTTCAAGCAGTTCCCTGCCTCAGCCTCCCAAGTAGCTGGGACTATAGATGTGTGCCACCATACCTGGCTAGTTTTTTATATTTTTAGTAGAGATGGGGTTTCACCGTGTCAGCCAGGATGGTCTTGATCTCCTGACCTTGTGATCCACCCTCCTCAGACTCCCAAAGTGCTGGGATTACAGGCGTGAGTCACCGTGCCCAGATGATTATATTTTATAAAAAAGCAAAACTGCAGTGTTTCTTGGGAGGAAGCAGCGCCATTATAGCTATTTATATGCTCTTGGCATCTTATAGATCTAAGAAGTTTAGATGAAAATATTTATGTTTATTGAAGAAATTTACTTTCATCTCAAATATTTCAAAATTTCCAAATATAAACTATCCTATAATTACATTTTATAATTTTCATTTTTGTTTTTCTTTTGTTTTTGTTTTTGTTTTTATTTTAGACAGGGTCTCACTTTGTCACCCAGGCTGGAGTGCATTGAGTGCTGATCCTCCTGCCTCAGCCCTGCCAAGTAGCTAAGACTCCAGGCATGTGGTACTGTGCCCGGCTAATTTTTTGTCTTTTTTGTAGAGAGGAGGTTTCACTATGTTGTCCAGGCTAGTCTCGAACTCTGGAGCTCAAGCAATCTGCCCACCTTGGCTTCCCAAAGTGCTGCGATTACAGGTACGAGCCTCCGTGCCTGGCCATATTTTATAGTTCCGATAGTCTTGTGGACTGTTAAGCTCAACACATCCATTTCTTCCAGCCAATGGAAACAGAGAATGGCCATAAAATTGAGAAAACAGTATTTAAACTGTGGTAAGAATGGATTCCATGTTTATGATTTTGTACTCTCATTAAATCAGAAATAAGAAAATGCTTGCATAATGATGTCATTTCTTCTAAAACCAATTATCTTGGCCTTCAAAACAGGTTGTGAGAATGTCAATGCTTAAGACATTTTCGAAATTGTTGTTACTTGTTTATGTTTTTCTTTTTTAAAAAATACTTGCCATAAATTGTGACAGGCTGCCTTCTCAATCCTTTTCACTTAAATGCTTATTAACTCATTTGGGATAATTAAAATGTTCCCAATGAGAAAGTCAGCTTTTTATGAGAAGCATACAATCTTGTTTTTGAAATTCCAGAAAAATGCTAAGGGAACACCAATTGCAACTTAACATTTGTCCTGTGGCCTTAAGGGAAGAAAGCCGTTTCTGTTAAATAAAACTTTAATTCTTTTGACCCAGCACACAGTCTCCTACCCTAAGTTTGTCTCTATGATTTAATATTTTGGCTTCTTAGCAAATATTTTGAAACAAGTAGTAAAAGAGATAATTTTTGTTAATATACTTTCAGGAAAATGATTAAATGTAATTTGGAAAAAGAAGAAACTAATCTGTGTAGTTTAAAAGGACAAGGTGGCTTTTGTATGATTATAAAGTTTTAACAGTTTAAATTGAGAAAACATTTGTCAAAAAGCCAACATTCGGAACACTTAAACATTTCTTATTAACTCTGGTTAGCCCTATTAACTATTTCAGTGGAAATGAAAACAACCTATTCTCACACAAAGCCAAGAAAAATGAGACATTCCAGTATTTTGAATGTATTGATGCCTTAAACCTTCTACATAATTGAAAGCAATTAGGTCTACATAAAAGAGTCTTTGTCATATAAAAATTTGGCTGGAAACTAATGAAATAATCTGTGCATTGTATAACTACTTAACATATTTTTATTTGATGAGGTGACTAATCAGATGAATTAGAGATAAAATAAAATTGACTTTAAAATTTTACATTAACGTATGCCCTGAAGTCTTTCTTCAATGTCTATCATGGTATAAAATATGTCTATTGAAAGGAAAGATACTAAACAGGCAATTTAATCTTTAAAATATAGGCAGTTTGACTGAAAAACAAAAACAAAAATCTGTGGCCTAGAAATAAATGTGTGATACATAAGTCTGGAGACATTACCAGGTGAGAGACAATTTCTGCTTTAGAGATGGATATTGTTACAAAAAAGCTACAAGCATACATTTTAGGAAATAAATTGTGTCATGCACTAAATGGCAACTTCATTTTGGGCACTGAGAGTGAGGATGACGTACTCTACACGCTTTGAGCCCTAGTGCTGCCTAATAGAAGCAAACAATGAAGAATGAACTTCCTTTGTAATATGTGCATTGACTAAACTGAGCTGGAGGAGAGATGATGTAACTGAAAATATTGTGGAATGATTAGCTGAGTATAAGTAAAATAAAGAAATCTGGATTCACTACAGGTTAAATGTTAATATGTGCATAGGCTGTTCAATACTGTTCTAAAAACAAGCAGTGATACTGGATATAGTGGAATAGAGTCTATAAGGAAACTTATAAGGTTCCATAAAAGAGTAATAGAGAAGAAGGCCAACTAAAATTTATAATAAGTTATTGGATTACATAATCATCATTTTGGAACTCCTAATGATACTACTAATTCAGGTAAAAATTATCATCTGAAACAACTACATGAATGATTGATGAAAAACATGAAAAGCTGCAAATGTAACCCTTTTCTAAATATCTCTGATGTGCAAAGAGGAAAAATAACTACAATAAAGCAATCAGTTTTTCAGCCCCTTAGTACAATGTTTAATCTTAGTACCACTAATGGTTGATCAACTAGAAAATGAGTTTTCAGATATGATGCGATGTATTACCCAGCATTACTAATGTTATACTTACCTCGACAGTAGTTCTAATTTCTGGTTTGTAGGAATTGCAAAGGATAGAAGAAGCTAGATGATGACAGAGTTTAGAAAACTCTCACTGTGGCAATGCCTTTGCCTTTGCTCCTAGAAAATTTAGACCAATGAACTTTTGAAGATATTGACATGACAGAACCATTTAAGCTGAATAATTTCTTCACAATATCTCTGAACTCAACTCGCCCATTTTATAGATCAGGAAAGGAATGTTAATTTCAAAGGCAACCCACACTTGTAAAAGCCAGTTAGCATTCTACCCCAGATCTTTTGATTCCTAAGTTAGGTATTATTTGCCTAGTACCCTGTTATTCTTCAGGGGCTTGGTGTTATCCCACCAAGCAATATGTTTTCTATCACTGGAGAGGTTGGGGGATAATTTGAAAGTTATACTACAGAGACAATTTAAACAGCAAACTTGAGTCTGGACTAGGAGAACATCTTTAAGATCTTCTCCGAGAGTGCATGGTTCTGTGAGTAATCCACAGCCAGAGCAAGCAGGTGTTAGTTGGGTAAATTAGGAACCCACCCCCAGTCACACTCTTGTCTTTAAGAGTGTAATTATTGCACCAGGAGTAATTTCAAGAAATGGCTGATCACCACAAACAAAATAAAATGGCAAACTTATTTTTAGCCCCTTAAGAATGAATAAAGAAAGCATTATTCCTATTATTTTTCATTACCTTCAGATAAATTCATATACAAAAAATGCATTTACATTCTCCTGTCAAATTCAATTATATAATCATTTTGTTTGAACTTCTTTTATGAAGAAAAGTAAATATCACCTTCAAAATATTTGCAACTAATCTGTAACAGCAGCTATATATCCTGCTTAGATAATTTTTATAAAGTGTGAATTACAGTATAGATGTTAGTAATTATTTCATTCACTGCTAAAATGACCTTCATAACTGTTTTGTACTGAAGCATATTGGTAGCTCTAGTTTCTCAATGCAGTTAAAACAAAAGCACAAAGTCAAAATATTCCTCATCAGGTTAATGAGAATAAGTAGCAAACACCTGCCCTTTTGAAGATGCGAAAATGATTTTAACAGATTAGGTTCTGAGCTTCCTCAGGAGGTGATTACAGTCTTTTAAAACAAACTGTTGTTAGACAAGGCCCTGTAAGTCCTGCTGGTAAATCAATAGACTAACATTTTTATTTTCTGTCTTTCACTCTGAATGTATTGAAGAACTGTCCTCAAGGAAGTTTTCTCAGAGAGCTGTTTGTTTGTTTGTTTGTTTGTTTGTTTAATACCTGCAGGGTAGAGGAGTGTGGTATTGATCTATATATTAAGAGAAGAAATAAAGCCCAAAACTTTGCATATGAGGCCTAAATTTCATTTTCTGCACTCAGTGAAATAGAACAGTATGGAATAAATCAACACCACAACCACAGTAACAAAAACGCTTAACTTCCTACATTACATAACCTCTCCTTTCTTCTCATTGGTATAATTATTAATATACTACAGTTCTGATAGGTAAAATACTAATAACAATTACAACATTTTTAAGAGGAAGGCAGTTAGAGCTGGAAAAAAGACTAATAACATGAATGATCTACAGTCAGAGCCTGAATAGCTTTTCTGCCTTACTTCCCTTTACAAATACAGGACATTAATGTCCACACTCAGGACAAAGAATAGTATTGGACTTTCAAGGATTTTGAGCTATAGATCGTACTCTGCCACCTATTTAAATAATTAAAAAACCTAACATTTTATTTTTATTTTCAAAACCCTCCTGATAATAAACATTGTGATAATTTCTATTTAGTGGCTATCTCATATGTACAAAAACACGTGTTTTATCCGTTTAATCCTCACAACTACTCCATGACATAGATATTATCTCATTTAACAGATGAGGAAGCGAATTTTGCTTTAGCAAGTTGTTCAATTTACACAATGAGGAAGTGGAAAAATTGGGATTTGACTTTAGATCTGACTTCAAAATTTATGTTCTTTTCTCTATACTGCAGTCTTTTTAAGGAATTAGATGAGATGTGGAGAACAAATGGGCTAGAGGTGTAACTATTTTAATTCTTAATAACTGTCAATGTTGTTTACCCTGAATTTAAAGTTTTTAGAGTTATACAGATTAAGATATTAGATTATGTTTGAAATAAAACTAGAAGAGCTTACTAAACAATTTATACAAATTTTAAATAAACAAACAAAAAATCCTCTAAATCCTTACTATCCTTTTGAGCTATTAAAATGTTTCTATTTCAATAATGTTAGTTTAAGTCTATATCCTAGGAATTGTCAGATGTTTTAATCATTAGTATACAATCCAGAGAAAGTTAGCTAGCTTGTAATTTAAAAGACATATTCCAGATGTGGCTACTATAAGTCTCAGCTAACTTCCTGTCTCTCCAACGTTAGGCTTTCCTATTTTTTTTAACAAATATTAAAGATTATCTCTCTTTGGTGAAATGGATGGTGTTAAAGATAACGAGCTGAAATGTGTAGAAAGTTGCATGAATAGAATATAACAATCTAGAGTGAGCTCTTCATCCCTCATCATAGAATTAAGAATCTAGGTTTCATTCCCAAATGGTCCTGTGTTTAGCCAGATTCCAGCAGGTTTTTGGTCACATGACTCAGATTAACAGAGTTAGCTAAAATAATGTCACATTTGCCCTGGGGTGAACTTTTCATTTAATGTTTGTCAGAACACCCAAGGGACTGTTCATGCATACACAAGGGTTTGTGTCCCAATTTCATACCTGCTTACTACTAAATATATGCATGTGAGACAGAACTCTGTCTGAAACTTGCTTTCATTCAACAGTTGGGGAGGAGGAAGATCTGTCTTCTCATGTATCTCTAACTTTCGAAGATTGCTAATATTTATCAGAAAAAATCTAGTTGTAGGTGGACAAATGGGCTTTGATCAATTAAAAACTAATATTCAACTCCATGCATTATATGATCAATTCTATGATTACCTTGGGACAATTGTTACCCCCTCACCATTTCTGCATTTATATTACCAAAAGAGAATGCTAGAAGTCAGGCAGGGTACTCTTGTGTCATTCCTAAACTAGTTTTTGGATGCACTTGGACTTTTGATGGGTCTCTGGAGAGACTGGCAGGTTACCAGGCTGCCTAAGGATACATCCATCTGCATAACTTGTAGAGCCAGGCCTCAAAATTGCCCAACAAATTTAGAACAAGGGCTTCATCCAGATTTGGACACCAAAATAAATATCCTAGGACTCAAGAGCTACCCATTCAAACTATTCAAGATTTGTGACGGTGTCATATAAAAATTGGTGGATGTATTCTCTCAATAGTATTTTAAAAGTGGCTCCTAGGGTTTACAAAAGAGTGTGTGGTCATTAGATCCAGAAAGGTACCCTCCTTATACGCTGCCTCATGACGTCTTGCGATTGCAAATAGAGCTACGTTGATTGGCCTGGCCACTGAGACGGGGCTCCTGGGCTCCCTGGAATGCATAATATGAGCACTTTTTACCATCACTAGGCTTAAACAGATCAACCTGGTGTTACAGGAAATAAAACTTAATGTGTACTTATATTATTTTTCATAGGTGGGATTCCTGTCTAAGATTTCTGGTCTGGGTGATATTTGACAAATGAATTAACCTAGGATATATTATTTATTTTCAGTAATACATTTTTTTAAATTTTTATTTGCAAATATCTTAAATCGAACGACATCCTTCCTAAAGGCAGATATTATCATAGTTGTACAATGACCAGGAAAACATATCAGTTCTTAGGTTGTAGTGAGTTTAGGAAGTTTGTAGGAATGAATCTCAATTAGTATACAAAGAGAAGGTTTGTTAAATTCCATTGAAATGGAAAACATCTGCAACTTTTCATTTTCCCACTCACATATATTGTCTGAGAGGGATTATGTCATTTTCAAGATTGCTGGGAGTAAGCTGTAGAGTAGTTGGGAGCAAAACAGGATCCAGCCTCACTCTGGGGGTAAATATCATATCATCCTCTCACCAGTATAAAAATGCTACCTACCTTGTACAATTGTTTTGAGGATTAAATGATATAATTGCCATAAAGTAGTTAGGACAACATTTACAATAAACATGTTAACATGTTTACAATAAATAGATATTTAGATTTCCTATTCAAATTTCTTTAAAATAAAACTGTCTCCTAATTTTTATATCTCATCAAGTTGGGTTTTCTTAAATTCTATTTTCTTGTGGCCACAGCTAACCCGTATTATAATCATTAACTCTCCATAGTTGTATATAATTGCTGAAAGTATCAATGAGTAAAAGTACCAAGAGTACTTGATATGGAATCAGAAGTCCTGGTTTGAATTCTAGCTGACAATAGATTGTTTGATCTTCCTGAGCCTTACTTCAAAATTGTTCTGAAAATTTAATGAAATAATATAAAACAAATGCCTATCATTGAACTAGCATGTAACAGATGCTCACAAATATTAGCTTATTTGTTCCATCTAAATTATATGTTTCCGGAGAATAAGACGTATGCTATAAATTTTCCTTATCTCTATGTAGCTCATTGATCTGCACAACGTTGGGGTCTTAACAATTAAATATTCCCAGACTTCATGAATAAAACGCATTTCTAACTTTGACCATGTGACAAAAGAACTGAATATGTGAATTTATTTGATTGCTTTCTCACTGAAATGTCTGAATGGTCTTCCGCACCTTACAATGTCAAGGATACTATTTTCTTCATAATGATATCCAAACAAATACAATGTTAAAAAGTAAATTGCATGAAACACAGTGGGAAATAAAACTTACCAGACAGAAGATCAAGAGGAATTAAGTGCCAAAGCTCTGGCCCACATGTCTATAAAATTGATTTGACTTAATAAGTTTGATGCAAAGAGAGTTGTATTGTTTGGGATGTGCGTGCACACACACACACACACACACACAGACATCTTTAACTGTCTGAGCACACCTTTCAGCCTTTCATTTAGAATTCCATGAATAAATAAATACAAATAGGTTGTTTCATTTTTTAAAATCAGCTTTTTATCTGAAATTTCAAACGAAGCGTATACTAGCATATAAACAGACAGACTAAAAAGCAGTTAAACTGAAGAGTGCCCAAATGTCAAAGACAACTCATGATTGTTATACTCTTCTTGGTAAAAGAAATACTGTATTTCTTACCACATGTTGATTAAATCTGTTTGTTTTTGTAAATATTTCTGTAATTTTTTTTTTTCCAACCACCAGCAGATTTAAAGCATGGAGGTTTTTCACTCTAAAGCTTTGTGGGGTGATTTGGGTAAAATGTTTTCTATCTGTTCTCCTAGCTAACCCCTATATATCCTTTAGAATTCAGCCTCAGTGTCTTCCAGGAAGGTGTTTCTTTATCCCTGTTCCTTTATCTTCCTGTTTGGGACTAGCAAAATGCCCTGAGTAATATGAAAGTGCCTCACACAATGTTAAAACTGTAGTGTTCCTGTCTGTATTATCCACCAGATTGTGAAAATCCTTAAGGCAAAGACTTCATCTTCTTTCATCTTGAGTCTAATCCTCTAGAATGGTACCCAGCACATAACACAGGCTCAATAGACATTTGGTGAACTGAATTAAATATATTTATAGAACACTTTGTGTAACTAAATTTATTCTAAAGTGATCCCCAAGTTTCCACTAGTCCAAGAAGAATGCTACTTTATGTACAGCTTCCTGAAGCGGACATTAATATGCACTTTTTATGAAAGCAATTTCTGATTTGTGTTACAGTGATAGATTTCAGCATCAGATGATAGGATTCAGTGATACCACATATGTAATTCACAAAAGGTGTAACATGTAACATGCAATTGGCTGAGTTTAGGGACATAAGCTCATCTCCAGGTTGCCACTACACACGTGACTGTGAGTTCTACCATGTCTTTTTGGTTTTGTGCTTTGCAAAAGAAAATGAGTCACTTCTTTCTACCTAACGGGAGTAAGAAAGTCGCTTCTTTCTACCTAACGGAAAGGACCAGTAAACCTATCCTGCACAACCAGATCATAAAAGATGAGTTTTTAATTGATAAGGGCTCATCCTCTCAAAGAGTTCTTTCACTTACATGGTCATTCCAATTACTAATAAGTAAATCTGCAAAATAAATGTAGAAATAATAGCTGATCTTAAGAAGTATAATTTAGTGATTTATTTTCAAAGATGGCTAAATAGGAACAGCTCTGGTCTACAGTTCCCAGCAAGATTGACGTAGAAGACGGGTGATTTCTGCATTTCCAACTGAGGTACCTGGTTCATCTCACTGGGACTGGTTGGACAGCGCATGCAGCCCATGGAGGGTGAGCTGAAGCAGGGTGGGGCATCGCATCATCAGGGAAGTGCCAGGGGCCAGGGGATTTCCCTTTCCTAGCAAAGAAAAGACATGAATGACTGTACCTGGAGGAACGGTACACTTCTGCCCAAATACTGCACTTTCCCCACAGGCTTTGCAACTGGCAGACCAGGAAATTCCCCCCCATGCCTGGCTTGGTGGGTCCCATGCCCACAGAGCCTTGCTCACTGCTAGAGCAGCAGTCTGAGATCAATCTGGGTTGCTGGAGCTTGGTGGAGGGAGGGGCATCCACCATTGCTGAGGCTTGAGTAGGCGGTTCTGTGCTCACAGTTTAAACAAAGTGGCAGGGAAACTCAAAGTGGGCAGAGCCCACTGCAACTCAGCAAGGCCTACTGCCTCTCTAGATACTACCTCTGGGGGCACGGCATATCTGAACAAAAGGCAGCAGACAGCTTCTGCTGACTTAAATGTCCCTGCTTGACAGCTCTGAAGAGAGCAGTGGTTCTCCCAGCATGGTGTTTGGGCTCCAATAACAAACAGACTGGCCCTTCAAGTGGGTTCCTGACCCCTGTTTAGCCTGACTGGGAGACACCTCCCAGTAGGGGCCGACAGACACCTCATACAGGCAGGTGTCCCTCTGGGGTAAAGCTTCCAGAGGAGGGATCAGGCAGCAATATTTTCTGTTCTGCAGCCTCCACTGGTGATACCCAGGCAAACAGGGTCCAGAGTGTATCTCCAGCAAACTCCAACAGACCTGCAGCTGAAGATCCTATCTGTTAGAAGGAAAACTAACAAACAGAAAGGAATAACATCAACATCAACAAGAAGGACATCCACACCAAAACCCCATCTGTAGGTCACCAACATCAAAGATCAAAGGTAGATAAAAACACACAGATGGGGAGAAACCAAAGCAGAAAGCCTGAAAATTCCAAAAACTGGAACACCACTTCTCTTCCAAAGGAACACAACTCCTCGCCAGCAAGGAAACAAAACTGGACAGAGATTGAGTTTGACGAGTGACAGAAGTAAGCTTCAGAAGGTCAGAAAGAACAAACCTCTCTGAGCTAAAGGAGCAGGTTCTAACCCACTGCAAGGAAGCTAAAAATCTTGAGAAGGTTAGATGAATGGCTAACTAGAATAACCAGTGTAGAGAGGAGCTTAAATGACCTGATGGAGCTGAAAACCACAGGAAGAGAACTTTCTGAAGCATACATGAGCTTCAGTAGCTGATTTGATCAAATGGAAGAAAGGATATCGGTGACTGAAGATCAAATTAATGAATAAAGCAAGAAGAAAAGATTAGAGGAAGGAGAGTGAAAAGAAATGAACAAAGCCTCCAAGAAATATGGGACTATGTGAAAAGACCAAATCTACATTTGATTGGTATACTTGAAAGTGATGGGGAGAATGGAACCAAGTTAGAAAACACTCTTCAGTATATTATCCAGGAGAACTTTCCCAACCTAGCAAGAAAGGCCAACATTCAAATTCAGGAAATACAGAGAACACCACAAAGATACTCCTTGAGAAGAGCAACCTCAAGACATAAAATTGTCAGATTCACTGTGGTTAAAATGAAGGAAAAAAATGTTAAGGGTGGCCAGAGAGAAAGATCTGGTTACCCACAAAGGGAAGCCCATCAAACTAACAGCAGATCTCTCTGCAGAACCCCTACAAACCAGAAGAGAATGGGGGCCAATATTCAACATTCTAAAAGAAAATATTTTTCAACCCAGAATTTAATATCCAGTCAAACTAAGCTTCATAAGTGAAGGAGAAATAAAATCCTTTACACACAAGCAAATGCTGAGAGATTTTGTCACCAACAGGCCTGCCTTATAAGAAGAGCTCCTGAAGGAAGCACTAAACATGGAAAGGAACAACCAGTACCAGTCACTGCAAAAAACATGCCAAATTTTAAAGATCATGGATGTTATGAAGAAACTGCATCAATTAATAGGAGAAATAACCAGCTAACATCATAATGACAGGATCTAATTCATACATAACAATATTAACCTTAAATGTAAGTGGACAAAATACCACAATTAAAAGACAGACTGGCAAATTGTGTCAAGACCCATCAGTGTGCTGTATTCAGGAGACCCATCTCACATGCAGAGACACACACTGGCTCAAAATAAAGGGATGGATGAAGATCTACAAGCAAATGGAAAGAAAAAAAAAGCAGGGATTGCAATCCTTGTCTCTGATAAGACAGACTTTTAACCAATAAGATCAAAAGAAACAAAGAAGGGTATTACATAATGGTAAAGGGATCAATTCAACAAGAAGAGCTAGCTATTCTAAATATATATGCACCCAATACAGGACCACTGAGATTCACAAAGCAAGTTCTTAGAGACTTACAAAGTGACTTAGACTCCAACACAATAATAGTGGGAGACTTTAACCCCCCACTGTCAAATTTAGACAGATTAATGAGACAGAAAATTAACAAGGATATCCAGGACTTGAACTCAGCTCTGGACCAAGTGGACCTAATAGACATCTACAGAACCTTCTACCCCAAATCAATAACATATACATTCTTCTCAGCACCACATCACATTTATTCTAAAATTGACCATGTAATTGGATGTAAAACACTCCTCAGCAAATGAAAAAGAACAGAAATCATAATAAACTGTTTCTCAGACCACAGGGCAACCCATTAGAACTCAGGATTAAGAAATGCACACAAAACCGCACAACTGCATGGAAACTGAATAACCTGCTCCTGAATGACTACTGGGTAAATAACAAAATGAAGGAGAAATAAATATGTTCTTTGAAACCAAAGTCTGCATTTGAAACCAATGAGAACAAAGACACGATGTACCAGAATCTCTGGGACACATTTAAAGCAGTGTGTAAAAGGAAATTTATAGCACTAAATGCCCAAAAGAGAAAGCAGGAAAGATCTAAAATTGACACCCTAACATCACAATCGAAAGACCTAGAGAAGCAAGAGCAAACAAATTCAAAAGGTAGCAGAAGACAAGAAAACTAAGATCAAAGCAGAACTGTAGGATATAGAGACACAAAAAACCTTCAGAAATATCAATGAATCCAAGAGGTAGTTTTTTGAAAAGATCAATAAAATAGATAAACTGCTAGCCAGACTAATAAAGAAAAGAGAGAAGATTCAAGTAGAAGCAATAAAAATTTATAAAGGGGATATCAACACCGATCCCACAGAAATACAAACTACCATCAGAGAATACAAAAAACACCTCTACGCAAATAAACTAAAAAATCTAGAAGAAATGAATAACTTCCTGGACACATACATTCTCCCAAGATTAAACCAGGAAGCAGTTGAATCTCTGAATAGACCAATAACAGGTTCTGAAATTGAGGCAATAATTAATACCCTACCAACGAAAAAAAGTCCAGGACCAGATGGATTCACAGCCAAATTCTACCAGAGGTACAAAGAGGAGCTGGTACCATTCCTTTTGAAAATATTCCATTCAATAGAAAAAGAGACAATCCTCCCTAATTCATTTTATGAGGCCAGCATCATCCTAATACGAAAATCTGGCAGAGACACAATAAAAAATGAGAATTTTAGGCCAATATTCCTGATGAACATCAATGCAAAAATCCTCAATAAAATACTGGCAAACTGAATCCAGTAGCACATCAAAAGCTTATCCACCACAATCAAGGTGGCTTCATCTCAGGGATGCAAGGTTGGTTCAGCATACACAATCAATAAACATAATCCATCACATAAACAGAACCAATGACAAAAACCACATGATTATCTCAATAGATGCAGAAAAAGCCTTTGACAGAATTCAACAGTCTTTCATACCAAATACTCTCAATAATTAGATATAGATGGACTGTATCTCAAAATAATAAGAGCTATTTATGATAAACCCACAGCCAATATCATACTGAATGGGCAACTACTGGAAGAATTCCCTTTGAAAACTGGTACAAGACAAGGTTGCCCTCTCTCACCACTCCTATTCAACATAGTATTGGAAGTTCTGGCCAGGGAAATCAGGCAAGAGAAATAAATAAAGCATATTCAATTGGGAAAAGAGGAAGTCAAATTGTCTCTGTTTGCAGATGACATGATTGTATATTTAGAAAACCCCATCATCTCAGCCTAAAATCTCCTTAAGCTGATAAACAACTTCAGCAAAGTCTCAGGATACAAACTCCATGTGCAAAAATCACAGGTATTCCTATACACCAAGAATAGACTAACAGAGAGCCAAATCATGAGTGAACTCCCATTCACAATTACTACAAAGAGAATAAAATACCTAGGAATCCAAGTTACAAGGGATGTGAAGGACCTCTTCAAGGAGAACTGCAAACCACTGCTCAATGAAATAAAAGAGGACACAAAGAAATGGAAGAACATTACATGCTCATGGATAGGAAGAATCAATATTGTGAAAATGACCATACTACCCAAGGTAATTTATAGGTTCAATGCTATCCTCATCACCCTACTACTGACTTTCTTCACAGAATTGGAAAAAAAACTATAAAATTTCACATGGAACCCAAAAAGAGTCTGCATAGTCAAGACAATCCTAAGCATAAAGAACAAAGCTGGAGGCCTCATGCTACCTGAATTCAAACTATACTACAAGGCTACAGTAACCAAAACAGAATGGTACTGGTACCAAAACAGATATATAGACCAAGTGAACGGACCAGAGGCCTCAGAAATAACACCACACATCTACAACCATCTGATCTTTGACAAACCTGACAAAAACAAGCAATAGGGAAAGGATTTCTTATTTAATAAATGGTGCTGGGAAAACTGGCTAGCCATATGTAGAAAGCTGAAACTGAATCCCTTCCTTACACCTTATACAAAAATTAACTCAAGATGGATTAAAGACTTAAATGTAAGACCTAAAACCATAAAAGCCCTGGAAGAAAACCTAGGCAATACCATTCAGGACATAGGCATGGGCAAAGACTTCATTACTAAAACACCAAAAGCAATGGCAAGAAAAGCCAAAATAGATAACTGGGATCTAATTAAACTAAAAAGTTTCTGCACAGCAAAAGAAACTGTTATCAACTATCATCAGAGTGAACAGGCAACCTACAGAATGGAAGAAAAAATTTTACAATCTATCCATCTGACAAAGGGCTAATATCCAGAATCTACAAAGAACTTAAACAAATTTAGAAGAAAAAAACAAACAACCCCACCAAAAAGTGGGCAAAGGATATGAACAGACACTTCTCAAAAGAAGACATATATGCAGCAAATAGACACATGAGAAAATGCTCATCATCACTGGTCATCAGAGAAATGCAAATCAAAACAACAATGAGATATCATCTCACACCAGTTGGAATGATGATCATTAAAAAGTCAGGAAACAACAGACGCTGGAGAGCATGTGGAGAAATAGGAATGCTATTATACTGTTGGTAGGAGTGTAAATCAGTTCAACCATTGTGGAAGACAGTGTGGAGATTTCTTGAGGATCTAGAACTAGAAATACCACTTGACCCAGCAATCGCATTACTGGGTATATACCCAAAGGATTATAAATCATGCTACTGTAAAGACACATGCACACATATGTTTATTGTGGCACTATCTACAATAGCAAAGACTTGGAATCAACCCAAATGTCCATCAATAATAGACTGGATAAAGAAAATGTGGCACCTATACAACATGGAATAGTATGCAGCCATAAAAAATGATGAGTTCATGTCCTTGCAGGGACACGGATGAAGCTTGAAACCATCATTCCCAGCAAAATATCACAAGATAGAAAACCAAACACTGTATGTTCTCGCTCATACGTGGGAGTTGAACAATGAGAACACATGGACACAGGGAGGGAAACATCACACACTGGAACCTGTTGGGGGGTTGGGGGCTCGGGGAGGGATAGCATTAGGAGAAATACCTAATGTAAATGATGAGTTGATGGGTGCAGCAAACCAACATGGCACATGTATACCTATGTAACAAACCTGCATGTTGTGCACATGTGCCCTAGAACTTAAAGTATTAAAAAAAAAATGTGATTTGGTAATTGTATTAGTCCATTCTCACGCTGCTATAAAGAACTGCCTGAGACTGAGTAATTTATAAAGGGACGAGATTTAATTGACTCACAGTTCCACATGGCTATGGAGGCCTCAGGAAACTTAAAATTCATGGCTGAAGGGGAAGCAAACATGTCCTTCACATGACGGCAGGAAGAAGTGCCAAACAAAAGAGGGAAAATCCCCTTGTAAAACTACCAGATTTCTTGAGAAGTCACTCACTATCACAAGAACAGAAGCATGAGTTTAACCATGCTTATGATACAATTACCTCCAACCAGGTCCCACAACAAGTAGAGATTATGAGAACTACAATTCAAGATGAGATTTGGGTAGGGACATAGCCAAACCATATCATTTCACCTCTGACCCTTCCCAAATCTCATGTCCTCACATTTCAAAACACAGTCATACCTTCCCAAAAGTCCCCCTAAAATCTTAACTCATTCCAGCATTAACCCAAAATTCCAAGTTCAAAGCCTCATCTGAGGCAAGGCAAGCCTCTTCCACCTAGGAGCCTGTAAAATCAAAAGCAAGTTAGTTACTTCTTATATACAATGGAGACACAAGTATTGGGTAAATACAGCCATTCCAAATGGGAGAAATTGTCCAGAACAAACGGGGACTATAGGCCTTTTTGAGTCCAAAATCCAAAGATGCAATAATTAAATCTTAAAGCTCTGAAATAATCTCCTTTGACTCCATGTCTCACATCCAGGTCATCCTGATGCAAGAGGTGGGCTCATAGAACCTTGGGTAGCTCTACCACTGTGGCTTTGCAGGGAAAATTCCTCCTCCTGGCTACTTTCATGGGTTGGCATTGAGTGTCTATGGCTTTTCCAGGCAAACAGTGCAAGCTATTGGTGGATCTACCATTCTGGGGTCTGGAGGATGGTGGTCCTTTTCTCATCTACTAGGCAGTGTCCCAGTGGGAATTCTGTATGTGGGATCCAACCCCACATTTCTTTTTCACACTGCCCTAGCAGAGGTTCTCCATGAGGACCTCCTCCCTGCGGTAAACTGCTGCCTGGATAGCTAGTCATTTCCATACATCATCTGCAATGTAGGCAGAAGTCCCCAAACCTCAATTTTTGACTTCTGTGAACCATCAGACCCAACAACCCATGTAAGCTGCCAAGGCTTGAGGCTTACACCCTCTGAAGCAATAGCCTGAGCTGTATATTGGCCCCTTTTTGCCATGGCTAGAGTGGCTGGGAGGCAGGGCACCAAGTCCCTAGTCTACACACAGCAGGGGGTGATGGGCCTGGTCCTTGAAACCATTTTTTCCTCCTAGGCCTTCAGGCTTGTGATGGGAGGGGCTACTCTTTGACATGGCCTGGAGACATTTTCTCCATTGTCTTGTGGATTAACATTCAGCTCCTTGTTACTTAAATAAATTTCTGCAGTCAGCTTGAATTTGTCCTTAGAAATTTTCTATTGCATCCTCAGGCTGCAAATATTCCAAACTTTTATGCTCTATTTCTCTTTTAAACATAAATTCCAATTCCAAACTGTATCTTTGTGAATACATAAAACTGAATGATTTTAACAGCACCCAAATTACCTCTTGAATGTTTTGTTGCTTAAAAATTTCTTACAACAGATACCCTAAATTATCTCTCTCAAGTTCAAATTTCCACAGATCTCTAGGGCAGGGGCAAAACCCCCACCAGTTTCTTTGCTAAAGCATAGCAAGAACGACCTTTACCCCAGTTCCCCTCAAGTTTCTCATCTTCATCTGAGACCACCTCAGCCTGGACTTCATTGTCCATATCACTGTCAGCATTTTGTTCAACAAGTCTCTAGGAAGTTCCAAACTTTTCTGTATTTTCCTGTCTTCTGAGCCCTCCAGTGTGCCCCAACCTTTGCCTGTTACCCAACTCCGAAGTTGCTTCACATTTTCTGGTATCTTTATAGAAGCATTCCACTCTCCACAGTACCAGTTCACTATATTAGTCCTTTTTCATGCTGCTATTAATAACTGCCTGAGACTGATAATTTGTAAATGAAAGAGGCCTAATCGACTCATAGTTCTGTGTGGCTAGGGAGGCCTCAGGAAACTTACAATCATGGTGGACAAGGAAGCAAACACATCCTTCTTCACATGATGGCAGCAAGGAGAAGTCCCGAGCAAAGAGGGAAAAGCCCCTTATAAAACCATCAGATCTCAAGAGAACTCACTCACTATCAAGAGAACAGCAGCATGAGGGTAACCACTTTCATGATTCAATTACCTTCCCATAACACATGGAGATTATGGGAACTACAATTTAAGATGAGATTTGAGTGGGGACACTGCCAAACCATATCAGTAATTATGTATAAAGGGCAGTTTAGAGGAGAGAGCAAAATGCTAGCATAGAGGAAAATACAACTCCTGCTTAATAGAAGTCATATATACAATGGAATTTCAACCACTTAGGATAGCAGATGTCTTTAGGACATTTCTAGTTATCTCCTAGAGCTAGGATAAAAGGATATGCTTTATTTCTTTTACAAGGAAATTGAAAAATTAGAAAACAATTTTACACACTCAATATAGGCTTCATTTCTCAAAAATACTATAAGAATCACAATGTGACAATAGTATTTTATTTATGAATCACAGCCAAGATCCAAGGGCTCCAGATCTCTATAAATATTCTTTCAAGAACACAAATCCTTTTTTATTGGCATTTTGGGTGGAAGTGCTGACTCCATTTAAAATAAGGAAAACTAAACAAGAGAGATAGTATATGTTTGACATAGGAATACTAATAAGGCCTTAGGAAAATTAACCATTTCATATTTTCACTACTTGGATCTTTGGGGTTCTTTTTTTTTTTTTTTTTTTTTGAGACAGAGTTTCACTCTTATTGCCCAGGCTGGAGTGCAATGGTGCGATCTTGGCTCACTGCAACCTCTGCCTTCCAGGTTCAAGTGATTCTCCTGCCTCAGCCTCCCAAGTAGCTGGGATTACAGGCATGTGCCACCATGCCTGGCTAATTTTTGTATTTTTAGTAGAGATGGGGGTTTCTCCATGTTGGTCAGGCTGGTTTTGAACTCCCGACCTCAGGTGATCCTCCCAAAGTGCTGGAATTACAGGCGTGAGCCACCACACCTGGCCTATTTAGTTATTTTAACAAATTTTATTGTAAATCAACAAATTATAAGTGTATATATGTATGGGGTGCAAAGTGATGTTATGATATATGAATACAAGCATACCTTGTTTTATTGTACTTTGTTTTATTGTGCTAGGCAAATATTGTGTTTTTTTACAAATTGAAGGTTTGTGGTAACCTTGTGTTGGGCAAGTGTATGGGTTTCATTTTCAACAGCACATGCCCACTTTTGTCTCTGTGTTACATTTGGTAATGATTATAATATTTTAAACATTTTTATTATGATGATTTCTGTTGTGGTGATCTGTGGTCAGTGACCTTTGAAATCACTATTGTAATTATTTTGGGATGCCACAAACTATGTCCATATAAGATGATGAACTTAATTGATAAATTTTGTATATGTTCTCACTGCTCTATCTACCAGCCATTCCCTCATCTCTCTCCCTCTCCTCAGGTGTCCCTATTCCCTGAGATGTGACAATATTGAAACTGGGTCAATTAATTAACACCACAATGGCCTCAAAGTGTTCAAATGAGAGGAAGAGTCCCATGTTTCTCCCTTTAAATCAAAAGCTAGAAATGATTCAGCTTATTGGAGAAGGCATGTCAAAAGTCTAAATAGATAGAAAGCTAGGCTTCTTGCGCAAAACAGCTCACCAAGTTATAAATGCAAAGGAAAAGTTATTGAAGGAAATCAAAAGTACTATTGCAGTAAACATGTGCAAGATAAGAAAATGAAACAGGCTTATTTCTGATATGGAGAGTTTTAGTGACCTGAATAGAAATCAAATTAGCCACAACATTTCCTGAAGCCAAAACCTAACTCAGAGCAAGGTTTTAAATCTCTTCAATTCTGTAAAGGCTGAGAGAGGTAAGGAAGCTAAAGAAGCTAGGAAGCTGACAGAGGTTTGTTCATACAGTTTAAGGAAAAAAGCTGTAACATAAAAGTGCAAGGTGGGCCAGGTGTGGTGGCTCACGCCTGTTGTCCCAGCACTTTGTGAGGCCGAGGTGGGTGGATCATGAGGTCAAAGATCGAGACCATCCTGGCTAACATAGTGAAACCCCGTCTCTACTAAAAATACAAAACATTAGCAGGGCGTGGTGGCGGGCCTCTGTAGTCCCAGCTACTGGGGAGGCTGAGGCAGAAGAATGGCGTGAACCCGGGAGGCGGAGCTTGCAGTGAGCCGAGATTGCGCCACTGCACTCCAGCCTGGGTGACAGTACGAGACTCCATCTCAAAAACAAACAAACAAAAAGCACAAGGTGAAACAGCAAGTGCTTCTGTAGAAGCTGCAGCAAGTTATGCAGAAGATCTAGCAAAGGTAAGTGATGATAATGGCTATACTAAACAGCATATTTTCCATATAGTTAAAACAGCCTTCCAATAGAAGATGCTATCTAAGACTTTCATAGCTAGAGGATGGAAGTCAATATCTGGCTTCAAAACTTCAAAGAAGAGCGTGGCTCTCTTATTAGAGGCCAGGCAGCTGGTGACTTTAAGTTGAAGCAAGCCCATGTTCATTTACCATTTTGAAAATTCTAGGATCCTTATGAATTATGATAAATCTGCTTTGCCTGTGCTAGAACAACATAGCCTGGATGACAGCATATCCTTTTAAGGCATAGTTTACTGTTTATATGTTTATAGCCATAGTTTATTATTTTAAGCCCACTGTTGAGATCTACTGCTCAGAACAACAAGATTACTTTTGAAGTGTTACTGCTCTTTGACCATGCACCTAGTCACTGAAGAGGTCTCAAGGATATTAAAGATTTTTCATGCTGGCCAACACAGCATCTATTTTGCAGTTCATCAGTAAAAGAGTAATTTTGACTTTCAATTCTTATCATTTAAGAAATGTATTTCATAAGGCTATAGCTGTCATAGAGGGATTCCTCTTATGGATCCAGGCAAACTGAATTGAAAACCTTTTCAAAAACATTCACCATTCGAAATGCTATTAAGAATATTAATGATTAGTAGAAGAAGGCCAAATATTAACATTAAGAGGAACTTGGATGAAGTTGATTTCAACCCTTATGCATGACTTTGAGAGAGTCAGGACTTCAGTGGAGGAAGTAAATGCAGATATGGTGAAAATTGCAAGAACTACAATTAAAATTGGAACCTGAAGATGTGACTAAATTGCTGCAATCTCATGGTAACATTTGAACAAATGAGGAGTTGCTTTATATAGATGAGCAAAGAAAGTGGTTTCTTGAGATGGAATTTACTCCTGATGCTTTGAACATTGTTATAATTACAACAAAATATTTAGACTATTACATAACATCAGTTGACAAAATAGTGACAGGGTTTGAAAGGTTTGACTCTACTTATGAAAAGAGTTTTAGTGTGGGCAACATGCTAACAAACAAAATCACATGCTACAGAGAACTATTTTGTGAAAGGAAGAGTCAATCAAACTTTTTCATTGTCCTATTTTAAGAAACTGCCACAGCCACTCCCAAATTTTCAGCCTCCACCACCATGATTAGTCAGCGGCCTTCAACATCAAGGCAGAACTCTCCACCTGCAAAATGAATGCCTCTCTTTAAAGGATCAGGTGATTGTTATCATGTTTCAGCCACAAACTGTTTTTTAATTAAGGTCTTTACAATTTGGTTTATTTTCTTTATGTCAATTGCATACTTAATCTTTAATTATAGCATACATATGTTAAAGCAAACTAAATATGGCCTGAGAAGGACTCCACACTTCTATATTTGAATCCTTGTAGATAAACTATAGCCTAGCTTAATAGTCAGACAAAATTGAAAACCTAACTTACTAGTGTGCACCTGTAACAATAGCTGAATATTGGCAAATCCCAGCAGCCATGTTTCAACCACTCATAGACTGATGAATGTTCAAACTGCATTGAAATAAGGCAAACACCGAGTTGTAACCGATCTCACTGTTTCTGTTGCTTGCTTCTGATTCCTGTACGTCGTTTTACTTTTTTTTTGGTCTATAAATTTGTTCTGACCAGGAGGCACCCTGGAGTCTCTGTGAATCTGCTGTGATTCTGGGGACTACTCGATTCGTGAATCACTCATTGCTCAATTAAACTCCTTTAAATTTAATTCAGCTGAAGTTTTTCTTTATCAGATGGTGCCAGAAGCAGGATCTGAAGTGGAGATTCTAGTGAGCCCCACCAGGAGCGCTGAGTGAACCTGCAAGGCACCTGCAGGACGCACTTGCGTCATTGATCTCATAGAGAGCCTGGAGATGGTAGGTAAGTTCCCTCTTGGGGTTCAGAGCTCCATGGATTTATGTTTTGAGCTCTTCTAGTTTCTTTGCACAAACTTCTGATTCAAACTGGGTTTCGAGTCATGACAGAAACTGGACTGGATCCAGGAATGGATTTGACCCAGGAATTAACTGGCTTGCATCCAGTTAGAGGCCTCTTACATCTGACTGGGTCAGAAAGGATAGTAAGCAATCATGTTGCAGGGGTTATAAATTTTGGCTTTTGACAATTCACACGGATTTTTGTGTTCTATCCCTTTGTTTTTTATTTTTCTTGCGTGCTTAGGTAGGAAAAAAAAAATCATTGGTTAAGTTAATCAAGAGAACCTGAGAGGAAAGCCAATATTTTAGGTCAAAATGGGATTCTTAATTTCTGAAAAACTGAGTTGCTTCTGGCTTACACATAAAGCCAGGGAGGCAGCGAAGTCTTACAGAAACAGCAAAAATCTCACTAAAGATAACGTACAGTGGAATGTTCTGAATGAATAACAATGCATTGAAGTACCTTTAAAAATCAGGGCTTTTGGTAAAGTCCCTTTTGTCTAAGAATGGGTTTGGCACTACAGGATGTCTACTGCTATTCTCTTTGGAATAATCTCCCTTGCACTCTTTGCTAGTGGCTGTAGGTGACAGGATTAGGCATGTACAGGATCATGGGACATGGCAAGCTTTTTCCTCCCCCACACAAAAAAGGAGAAACTTGAGAGCTGATGGGACTGCTGGAAAAGATCCCTTTGCTACCAACAAGTGGCCGCCTGAACTTTTCCGTGTCACTGAAATGAATGAGTCTCGCTCTGGCATCCCTGAGCTCTTCACCTTCCGCACCCTGCCTCAGGCAATAACTTTCCTTTTTCTTCTTTTCCTTTCCTGTCTTTTCTGTTACTCAGGGCAACCATCTTTCCCGGAGACCACATGTTGAAACTCCTAATCAGAGGTTGGATTAAAGACGACGAGACCCATCTGGGGGTAAATCTAAACCTTGTCAGTTTGATATTGGGCGCTAAGCAGGGTGGCTCATGTCTATGTTTTATTACATGTATTTTGCTCTGGCCAGAACGAAAAAAGGTAACTTTCCTTTATGATGTGGCTTGGCCCCCAAGGGTGATGATGCCACAGGTCAGATCACTAGGGCCGCTCAGGTAAAGGGAACCCAGAGGCCTGGCATGCTGGCAAAAGGGTAAGAATTTCTTACTAGTCAGATTTCTGGCTTCTCTCTCTGTGCAAACGGTTGTATGAATGGTTAAAAATCACTGCTTATCTCCTCTTAAAGTTTTACTGTGGAAAAATAATTCTGAGACTAGTTCTAAGCTGTAGTTCATCTGCGTTATTTTGTGCTATGAATTCATTTTTCTGTGTCAAAGGGTACCTTATAAAACATGGGCTCCGCACCCCATAAGCCGGCTGCTCAAGATGGCCCAGCAAGCTGGTCAGTAACAAACTCTGCTGCAAGTCCCTAAAACAAACAAAAAACTGGATGGGGTCTCCATCTTTTTTATGTCCCTGGGAGTTTGACCTTATAACCATGTGGCAGGATTTTCTCTTGGTCTCCACCTTCCAGGGAACAGGAATTTTAGGGTTTATGTCATAGTTTGCTCTAAAAATTATCTGGAGTAATTAAAACTCTTTGTAAGCTCAAAATTAACTACTCCAAACTTCCTCTGGGAAGAGCAGCAGAGATTTACCTGTGCTATATAGCGTGGTAGCTAAGGATTTTGCCCTTTCACACTGGCGGTCTGGGTTCAATTCCCTTCTTAGAAAGTGAGTCCTTTCTGGTTTAATATCTACATGACCTTGTCTGTTCTTTTCCTTCACGGACTATCTTAAATTTTCTTTATCTGGGAACCTGGGAGGTTACCTTTGGTAAAGATCAAAAGCCAGAAATATCGACCAGCTGACCTGGCTAAAATCAGGTAATAAGAACTTTTAAAAGGACTTTATTAAAGAGTGCTATGGTTAAAAGTCAGCTTAATTAAGTGTGAATATTCAAGTTCTAACAGCCTGGACTCCTTGGAAAAAACAAGAGGTGCCAGAGACCCTTTTCCTGGCCCTGTTCTTCCAAGGACTCCACCATAAAGTCAATAACCAATTAAACTTATAAATCTTACAACTACTATAGTAATCTTCTGTCTGTGTAATTATATATGCATTGTGTGTAATGTTTATATAAAGCTCTAATTAATTGGTTTAAACAAAAATAAACACTTAAATATATTGAAAGCAAAATAAGAACTGTAATGCCTTTTAGTTCATGTAACTTTAGTAATCTTTGGGAAATAAAAACAGCTTTAGGCCAGGTACCGTGGCTCACGCATTTAATCCCAGCACTTTGGGAGGCCAAGGTGGGTGGATCACCTGAGGTCGGATCACCTGGCCAATGTGAAACCCTGTATCTACTAAAAATGTAAAAATTAGCCAAGTGTCATGGCAGGTGCCTGTAATCCCGGCTACTTGGGAGGCTGAGGCAGGAGAATCCCTTGAACACAGGAGGCGGAGGTTGCAGTGAGCCAAGATTGTGCCATTGCACTCCAGCCTGGACAACAAGAGTGAAACTGTCTCAAAAAAACACAAACAAACAAACAAACAAAAAAACCAAAAAAAAAACCCAGAAAAAGAACAGCTTTAAAGATTATTAATAAAATAAAGACATTTTGTCTAAATTATTCAGGGCAGATACCAGGTTTGCTAGATGCTTTAAGGTCATAAACTGCTTTGACTTTTGAAAATTGTTCAATTTATTTTAGAGAATTCTAAATAAGGCTTGGGGATATAGGGAATCAGCCATGTCCCCTAACTATGCAAAGAAGATTATAAAGAAAAGGGATTTTATATGAGAAAGGATGTTCTATGATAAATTCTTGTCCTAAAGTAAAGTGACTAGTTGTTTAAAAAGAGGGATGTTTAGGAAATGTCAGAAAGTCTAAATATGTTGTACATGGTCTGTGTAAGTTGTGAAACAATTTATGAAAGGAATTTATGCCAGAAGTGTTGTATAATTTAAAGGTGATTAGGCCTTCTAAATGCTTCATAAAATGCCACTATAACTCTTAATTGTACAGCTTGCCTGCTTTACATCTGGGTAAGGCCTGGAACACGTGAAGTTAGATGCTGAAAAGTGTCAGACCTCATCTGCATTTCTCTCTGGGTGCTAGGCTCCACACCTAGTACATAATTAAAATCCCTTACTTACCAGTGTTTTCACCCAAAGTAAAAGTTGCTAAGAGTTAACATTGTAATATGCAATTGAGACTACTGGAAAAGTAGATTTACTTGCAAGGTATGTAAAGAGAATGAAATGTGTTTTTTATGAGAGATAAGAAGATATGGGAATGTAAATTTTTGCCTAAGTTAGAAGATTAAAGGATTGTTTTAAATAAGCCTAAAGGTTTGAACAAGGTATGGAAGGTTTATAAAAAATTAAGTGTAAGAAATTCTATGTGTGAACATATTGGCTAAAGTTAAAATGGTATTCAGTTTTTTTTCATATAATTGGACATTAAAATAAAAGCATAGATTTTCTTAGAACATTGTTCTGCTCTGAGAAAAAATTGTAAAGTGTTATAAGAGGTTTATAAAAATCATGTTATGGTCAAACTAAGTTCTAGATTATCATACTAAATCATCCAATACTAAAATTGTTTAAATATACAATTTGAATGAACTCCATGGTCTAAGTCAAATTACGCATGATAACCCATTAGTTATCAGTGCTATCAATCTAAATTGGAGAAACAACTGGTATTCAAGTACGACAAATGTCCAATGTTAATCATGGACTCATGAAGAACCGGGACAGTCACCTTGTCCTTCCTGAGTCCTTAAAGCTTTTGTTATTAAAGGTTCTGTATTTCATGACTTTTCATAAAAAAGAACAAACAATCCAAATTGAATATATTGATGTGGTGACATAAATTGTGGAAATAGTTTAAAACTGATGTTTGGTTCTATATTCCTAGGGAGACAATCAAAGCTTCAGGTATATTTGGCTACTTGATGGGCCATTTAAACATTTCTAAAGGAATTTCATTCAACTGTTATTTTCAATGCATGTTTTCTGGTTGTATAAAAGCTTTCCCATACAAGAGGGCTGTGTTAAACTGGTAGATTATTATGCAACAGTATATTTTCACCAGGTAAAGAAAACTTTTTATGGTTCACTGAGGACAATTCCTCCACAATCTAGAACCCAAAGATTGGATTTTCTGAGAATATCAGAGAAGGACTGTCCTTGCCATCCATGTAACAGCAAAACTTTGGAGCCTTGAACCTTGGGCTCATAATCTCACAACTGAGGAAGGTCCCTCCACACTCCTGGAACCATACACCCATTGGAACCTTTAAGGTAAAACTACTGGAAAGTTTCTCCCCAGAAGAAGATGGCATTCTTAGTGTGAACAGCTTTTCCCAGGATCACGGATCAAGACTTCTACTATCAGGCGATTCTTATCTTTGATTTTTTTTCCTTGTTTATGCCTCTATGAACAATAGAAATGAAAAGAGAATCTATTATGTGCACTTCTAGGGTATACTTTTATTTGTGAAGGATTTGCAGCCAGCCTTATACATGAATAACCTTATACTTTAGTAGTTAAAAGATGAAGGCTCAATGTAGGTGAGAAACTTTGGTGATACATACGTTGCCTCTGAATCAGCCAAAACTCCTCTTAACCTACATTATGGATTAAAGAGAACATTGCCAGGGGGCTTTCACTCTTCTAAAAGGATATCATTTGTTAGGCCCTTTTTCCATAGTTTATATTTTAAAAAAGGCAGTAATTGGAAGTATCTCCCTCATAATAGGCTCTACAGCAAATTCTACCTTAAAGGCTATCATTACGCAACAGACTTTAAATTATCTTATAACAGTTGTGTTAAATAATAGAATTGGCTAAACAGAAAAGTACCTGTGCAGCTGCTGACACTTGTGGCCTATGGAGAAACACATCAAATGTAGATTACGAAAATTCAGCTGTAGGGGGTTAATGAAAAGACCAGTTAGTCAAGTGAATAGACTTCATCTAGCTCATTCTTTAATCTATTTAATTTTGGGGGCTTTGGTTTATAAGGACCCTGGATAAGGAACATACTCCAAACTATTGGTATTATCCTCCCAACAGTTATATTAATAGTCTCCCTTGTGCACTGTATTCTTTCAATGATTTTAAATGTTTGCATGCATCATCTCTAGAATATCAAATGGTTTCTCCTCGACTGGAATGACAAGAGCTGAAGGAAATGTGCAACCATGAAGACACCATAACCTATGAATGACATGCTGAGACTGGAAACTCAAAATGATGGGAACTGAGAATGGCGATAAGGCCCCAAGTTTTGGTCACACTGTCACCTAAGTGAGACCCTGTCCAAAAAGAAAGAATTTTTTTAAAACAACATTATGGGAGGCCATTATTTTAGACTGAGCTCATGCAATAGGCCCCAACAAACCAAACCAAACTAAAATGGAGTCACTCATGCTAAATGTGACATAATTAAACTAAGGCTTTAAGGAAACACATAGATCCTAGAACAGACCAGGTTTTTTTTTCTCCTGTAAACAGGATGTTCCAGCATAAGAGCTACCCTCTACTCAGTCCTTATTCCCTCCTTGCAAAACCTATTGTTCTACTGTTTTCCAGTGGGTCTCAAAACCGTGTAAGTGCAGTTACAATAGCAATAGTAACATCAATGACTAAGGTTTTGGTCAATCTCTCAAAATTGAGAAAATGACCAAAAGGGGGGAAATTGTTAAAGAAAACTAAATATGGCCTGAGAAAGACTCCATACTTCTATATTTGAGTCCTTGTAGATGAACTGTAACCTAGCTTAATAGATAAAATTGAAAACCTAACTTAGTGATACGCATCTGTAACAATAGATGAGTGTTGGCCAATCCCAGCAACCATGCTTCAACCACTCATAGGCTGGTGAATGTTGAAACTGCATTCAAATAAGGCAAATGCTAACTTGTAACCAATCTCATTGTTTGTGTTCCTCACTTCCGATTCCTATACGTCACTTTACCTTTTTTGTCTATAAATTTGTTCTGACCACAAGGCATCCCTGGAATCTCTGTGAATGTGCTGTGATTCTGGTGGCCACCTGATTCACAAATTGTTCATTGCTCAGTTAACTTCCTTTAAATTTAATTTGGCTGAAGTTTTTCTTTTATCATGTGTAACTTTTATATGCAGTGGGAAACCAAAATTTTGTGTGACTCACTTTATTCTCTGATATATAGCAAGTAATTGTCTGATGTATATATGTATGCATAATGTGGAATAATCAAATCAAGCTAATTAACATATCACCTCAAATACTTATCATTTTTATGATGAGAACATTTGAAATTACCCTCTTAGAAATTTCAAAATGTGTAATACACTGTTATTTATATTCATTATGCTGTGCAATTGATATAAAAATTTTTTTCTCCTGTCTGAGACTTTGTACCCTTTGATCATCATCTCCCCATTCTGCACATCCCCTGCCTCTGGGAACCACCATTCTGCCCTCTCCTTCTATGAGTTCAATTTTTTACATTCAACATATAAGTGAGACCATGTGGTATTTGTCTTCTGTGCCTGCCTTATTTCACTTAATGTAATGTTCTTTAGTTCCATACATTTTCTTACAAATGGTAGAATTTTCTTCTTTTTGAAGACTGAATAGTATTTTATTGTGTATGTATGTGCATAATTTTCTTCTATCTTATGATGGACTCTTAGGTTGATCCATAACTTGGCTATTATGAATAGTGTTGCAATGGACGTGGGAGTGCAGACATCCCTTTGACAACATTCTTGTCAATATTTGCTAGCCATTCTGACAGGTGTGAGATGATATCTTATAATTCTAATTTTCCTAATGACTAGCAATGTTGAGTTTTTTTTCATATATATGTTGGCTGTTTGTATGTCTTGAGAAATGTCTATTTAGTTCCTTTGTCCATTTTTTACTCAGGTTTTTTGTTTTCTTGCTATTCAGTTGTTTGAATTCCTTAGATATTTTGGATATCAACCCCTTAAAGGATGCTTGGCTTGTGAATATTTTCTCCCCAATCTGTGTATTGTCTCTTTATTCTGTTAATCGTTTCCTTTGTTGTATAAAAACTTTTTCCATTGATGTAATCCCACTTGTCTATTTTACTTTCATTGCCAGTGCTTTCAGAATCAAACCTAAAAAATAATTGCCCAGACCAGTGTCAGAGATTTTTCCCTATGTTTTTATCTAGTAGTTTTACAGTTTTGGTTTTGGTTTTACACTGAAACATTTAATCCATTTTAGTTGATTTTTTTTTTTTATATATGTTGTGTGAGGCAGGGGTCCAATTTTATTTTTCTGCGTGTGGATATTATACCATTTATTAAAGAGACTGTCCTTTTCTCATTGTGTATTCTTGATACCTTTGTCAAAAATCAGTTGACCCTACATGTCTGGGTTCATTTCTGGTCTCTCTATTCCATAGGTTGATGTGTCTATTTTTATGCCAGTACCCTGCTGTTTTAATTACTGTAACTTTGTAGCAAATTTTGAAATCAGGTAATGAGATGCCTTGTCCTTTTTACTCATGATATTTTTGAATTTTTGTGTTTGTGGTTCCATATGGATTTTAGGATTTTTTTCTATTTCTATGGAAAATGACACTGGAATTTTAATTGGGGTTGCATTGAATCTGTAGATCACTTTAGGAAGTATGGATATTTTAACAATGTTAATTCATACAATCCACGAATATGAGATATCTTTTTTATTTGTATCCTCTTCAATTTCTTTCATCAGTGTTTTAGTTTTCAGTGTACAGATCTTTCATTTCCTTGGTTAAATGTATTTCTAAGTATTTCATTTTATTTTTTGTAGCTATTTTGAATGGTCTCCTAGGTTAGGTAGAGGCACTGCTCTGGCAGGACCAAAGGCTGTGCTCTATAGAAATGCACCATTGAGGATTGCCCCCCTGCCTGGGTGGGACTTTGGGGTGGGGGGCTTTTTGGCTAAGCCAAGCTGCTCTTTGGCTTTCTGGATCAGGCAGGTCTAACCCCTAAACTTCTCCAAAATACACAGAGGCCATCATCTCCCTGCCTGTGCAGGGGATTGGGTTGGGCTCTGAAGCTGAGCATGGACTTGGGCCAGGTTGAACTTCTCACTGTGCTTCTGAAAGCAGCCAACTCAATTTTGTGGTTGGGCTATCCAGTTGGGTGGTATTTCCAATAGAATGCCACAGCTGTCAGAATGCCAGTGGTCCCTATGAGGTGAGACTGGAGTGGGCTTCCTGGGAAATGTCTTGGAATGCTAGAGAAGCTGGATTGTTGCTTCTGGTTCTCTTTTCCCCCTGTAAGAACCCTGGACCCAGGGGAATACACTCTTTGTCTTTGTGCCAACTTCGGGGAGGAGACCAGTTCTATTAAACTTCTTTTTTTTTTTTTTTTTTTTTTTGAGACAGAGTCTCGCTCTGCCGCCCAGGCTGGAGTGCAGTGGCGTGATCTTGGCTCACTGCAAGCTCCGCCTCCCGGGTTCACTCCATTCTCCTGCCTCAGCCTCCCGAGTATCTGGGACTACAGGCGCCCGCCACCTCGCCCGGCTAGTTTTTTTTTTTTTTGTATTTTTTAGTAGAGACGGGGTTTCACTGTGTCAGCCAGGATGGTCTCGATCTCCTGACCTCGTGATCCGCCCGTCTCGGCCTCCCAAAGTGCTGGGATTACAGGCTTGAGCCACCGCGCCCGGCCCTATTAAACTTCTAATTCAGTTTTTATTCAATTCTGTGGACCACATGGATGTCTCAGGCTTGTTTCCACATATTGGAGTTTTCACAAAGATGCTAAGGGCTGTAGATAGTTACTGGTTGAATTTTCCATGGGGTGAAAGGGAAGCCTGAGAAGTCTTATTTTGCCATCTTGCTGATTTCACTCCTTTAAAATGTCTGTTTCAAAATTGGACTTAGAACAAAGAATGATTAGTACAAAAAGGGACTCCAAAAGATCATTACCACTTCAGGTAAAACAAATCCTCAGTCATTTTAGACAGATGACTATCTGTCTAAGAATTTAAAAATGATCAAACAAACAAATAGAAAATTATTCTATAAACTCCCGTTTTGAAAATGACTTCATGGATAGTTGCAGTACAATGCATAGTACTCATCAGAAATGGGTGTGGCCATTTACTTTTTACTTTCTTCTCCTAATAATGTTAAAAACTATCCTGTCATAGAAGAAATATATTTTATTCCATATCTTAGTATTAACACAGCCTTCCCTGATCAAAGGTCAATTCAATAAGCAGTCATTGAATCCTAATCATATAAATTAAAATTAACACTGAAGTTTGTGTTGAATCTTCTAGGTAGTTTAAACGGCATAATCTAAGTAAGTAAGCTCTCTTTTCTCGTCTCCCTCCCTGTGGATTTAATGGAAGTGGAAATCACCTTGGTAAAGCAGCAGGTGCCTTTAAGCTTTGTTGATGATTTACTTTGCCTTCAAATGTTATTCTACCACAGCATCTGTGAGCAGAATCAATTGTGCATTCCAGGCAGATTCTTTTTTTCTTCTTCTTCTTGATAATTTTTTATGCATCTTAATATATTTTTAAAAAATTTTGTTAGTCTTATATTGGTTTCTGGTTCCAAAGTATTAAGAGTTACATATGTTCACTTGCTTACGTTTGTCTAAGTGCTTTTCCCCCTTGTCCAGAACATCTTTAACATTTGGTCCATGCTGATCTAAAGATTTTAAACAGTTATGAATGCAACATCTATGACATTTAAATTTACACAGAAAATCTTTTAAAATTCTTTTAGTTGTAAATTATGAAGGCTCTCATTCTTTAAATGTTGAAAAATCCATGCTAGCAAAGACATTAGTGTAAGAAGAATGTAAAGGCAAAAAAGTGTGTGTGTATATAAAATACAGAGTTAACTAATTTCCAGTACAATTCTGTAAGTACAGAACAAAATCACAAAGGATTACAACTCACAATGGTTCAACTTATGATTTTTTGACTTTATGGTGGGTTTATCAGGATATAACCACCTTGAACATTGAGCTCCTTATAACTTACAATTGGGTTATAATTTCTGCTGAATGCATACGCTTTTGTACCATAGTAAAGTAAAAAAATTATAAGTCAAATCAACATAAGTCAGGGACCATCTACTATGTGGCCAGCATTAAATGCATTTATGACTTACATTATTTTTTACTTATGATGGATTTATGGAAACAACCTCATAGTAAGTCAAGGAGCATGTGTATTTAATATCCATGAAGTTTGTTTCCTAAGACAAATATTCTAAGAACTAATAATTTCAAGAAATGCCTCAAAAATATTTTACTTACAAGTCATATTCACAGGTAAAGTATTTCAAAATAATAAACAATTACATTTTTCTATTTATATATCTTGCTCACGCCACTTCCTAAAACATTGCATTTTAAAAAGATACTTGAATTTTACTAAAAAGTAATTCAAACAAAATCTCATACACAGTCTTCTAGCCTTCAATTTACTCAAATTATTTAAATCATCTATTGGAAAACCAATATGTTCATAACTGTCAGTTTACAGTGTTAGGAATAAAAATGAAATTTTCAAAGGTGACATATTAAAACAATAAAACTCAAAGACATTAAAAATTTAAAGTTTCAAAGAACAAATGGATAAATTTACACAACAAAATGAAGTCACACACTAAACCCCAAAGCCTGACTAAATATAAGACTGTTACCCAGGCTTAGATGCATTAAGCATAAATACATTAATATAATGTAGTTATTCATTATGTTACAGTTTTTAATGAATAAATTTTACAAAAAACTTTCAGGGAGATTTTAGAGAGTTAATTTATAACATCTTTTTTTTTTATTCTTCAAGCACTGAACAAATGAGGAAGACAAGGAGTAAGGATGTCAGATGAAAGTATAAGCACATAGAGTTGTTTTTTTAATTTGAGATTAATTCACAGAAAAATTGTAAAGATAGTATAGAGAGTTTCTGTACAACTTTACCTAGCTTCTCCTAATGTTAACATCTTATATAACTATGATGCAATACTATTAGCTAAACAGCAGACTTCATTTGGATTTCCCTAGTTTTTTCACTGATGTTATTTTTGTTTTAGGATCCAATCTAGAAACCCAAATCACATTTAGCTGTCATGTTTCTTTTGTCTCCTCCAATCCATGACTGTTCCTCAGTATTTCTTTGTTATGACCTTGGCACTTCAGAAAAGCACTAGTCAGGTATTGTATGAATGTCCCTCAGTTTGGGTCTGTCTGATTTTTTTATTATTAGACAAACGTTACAGATTTTTTTAATCACTTCAAATATTGAATTCATTTACCATTGAACTAGAATTATATGTATTTTTATTTTACTTTAAGTTATCAGATACATGTGCAGAACGTGTAGGTTTGTTTCATAGGGATACATGTGCCATGGTGGTTCGCTACACCCATCAACAAGTCATCTACATTACGTATATCTCCTAATGCTAACACTCCCCTAGCCCCCCAGCCCCCAACAGGCCTCAGTGTGTGGTTCCCCTCCCTGTGTCCATGTGTACTCATTGTACAACTCCCACTTAAGAGAGAATATATGGTGTTTAGTTTTCTGTTCTTGTGTTAGTTTGCTGAGAATGATGGTTTCCAGTTTCACAGATGTCCCTGCAAAGGACGTGAACTCATCCTTTTTTAATGGCTGCATGGCATTCCATGGTGTATATGTGCCAGTCTATCCAGTCTGTCATTTTTATCCAGTCTATCATTGATGGGCATTTAGGTTGGTTCCAAGTCTTTGCTATTGTGAACAGTGTCAAAATAAACATACATGTGCATGTGTCTTTATAGCAGAATAATTTATAATCCTTTGGGTGTATACCCAGTAATGGGATTGCTGGGTGAAATGGTATTTCTAGTTCTAGATCCTTGAGGAATAGCCACACTGTCTTCCACAATGGTTGAACTAATTTTCACGCCCATCAACAGTGTAAAAATATTTCTATTTCTCTACATCCTCTCCAGCATTTTTTGTTTCCTGACTTTGTAATGATTGCCATTCTAATGGGCATGAGATGGTATCTCATGGTTTTGATTTGCATTTATCTAATGACCAGTGACGATGAGCTTTTTTTCATGTTTGTTGGTTGCATAAATGTCTTCTTTTGAGAAGCATCTGTTCATATCCTTTGCCCACTTTTTGATGAGGTTGTTTGTTTTCTTCTTGTAAATTTAAGTTCTTTGTAAATCCTGAATATTAGCCCTTTGTCAGATGGATAAATTGCAAAAACTTTCTCCCATTCTGTAGGTTGCCTGTTCATGCTGATGATAGTTTATTTTGCTGTGCAGAAGCGCTTTAATTAGATCCCATTTGTCAATTTTGGCTTTTGTTGCAGTTGCTTTTGGTGTTTTAGTCATGAAGTCTTTGCCCATGCCTATGACCTGAATGGTATTGCCTAGCTTTTCTTTTAGGGATTTTTGTGGTTTTAAGTCTTACGTTTAAGTCTCTAAGCCATCTTGAGTTAATTTTTGTATAAGGTGTAAGGAAGGGGTCCAGGTTCAGTTTTCTGCATATGGCTAGCCAGTTTTCCCAACACCATTTATTAAACAAGGAATCCTTTCCCCATTACTTGTTTTTGTCAGGTTTGTCAAAGATCAGATGGTTGTAGATGTGTGGTGTTATTTCTGAGGCATCTGTTCTATTCAATTGGTCTGTATATCTGTTTTGGTACCAGTACCATGCGTTTTGGTTACTGTAGCCTTGTACATAGTTTGAAGTCAGCTACCATGAGACCTCCAGCTTTGTTCTTTTTGCTTAGGATTGTCTTGGCTATGCACTTTTTTGGCTCCATATGAAATTTAAAGTAGTTTTTTCCAATTCTGTGAAGAAAGTCAATGGTAGCTTGATGGGGATAGCATTGAATCTATAAATTACTTTGGACAGTATGGCTGTGTTCACGATACTGATTCTTCCTATCCATGAGCATGGAATGTTTTTCCATTTGTATCCTCTTTTATTTCCTTGAGCAGTGATTTGTAACTCTCCTGGAAGAGGTCCTTCACCTCCCTTGTAACTTGGATTCCTAGACATTTTATTCTCTTTGTAGCAATTGTGAATGGACAGGCACTCATTATTTGGCTCTCTGCTTGTCTATTATTGCTCTATAGGAATGCTTGTGATTTTTGCACATTGATTTTGTATCCTGAGACTTTGCTGAAGTTGCTTATCAGCTTAAGGAGATTTTGGGCTCAGATAATGGGGTTTTCTAAATATACAATCATGTCATCTGCAAACATAGGCAAGTTGATTTCCACTCTTTCTATTTGAAAATGCTTTATTTCTATCTCTTGCCTGATTTCCCTGGCCAGAACTTCCACTACTATGTTGAACAGGAGTGGTGAGAGAGGGCATCCTTGTCTTGTGCCTCTTTCAAAGGGTATGCTTCCAGTTTTTGCCCATTCAGTATGATATTGGCTGTTGGTTTATCATAAATAGCTCTTATTATTTTGAGATACAGTCCATCTATATCTAATTGAGAGTTTTTAGCATGGAAGACTGTTGAATTTTGTCAAAGGCCTTTTCTGCATTTATTGAGATAATCAAGTGGTTTTTGTCATTGGTTCTGTTTATGTGATGAATTACATTTATTGATTGCGTATATTGAATCAGTCTTGCATGCCTGGGATAAAGCTGACCTGATCGTGGTGGATAAGCTTTTTGATGTGCTGCTGGATTTGGTTTGCCAGTATTTTATTGAAGATTTTCGTATTGATGTTCATCAGGGATATTGGCCTGAAATTTTCTTTTTTTGTTGGATCTCTGCCAGGTTTTGGTATTAGGATAATGCTGGCCTCATAAAATGAGTTAGGGAGGATTCCCTCTTTTTCTATTTAGGGGAATAGTTTCAGAAGGAATGGTATCTCCTCTTTGTATCTCTGGTAGAATTCAGCCGTGAATCCATCTGGTCCTGGACGTTTTTTGGTTGATAAGCTATTAATTACTGCCCCAATTTCAGAACTTGTTATTGGTCTCTTCAGGGATTCTAGTTCTTCCTGGTTTATAGTTAGGAGGGTGTATGTGTCCAGGAATTTATCCATTTCTTAATTTCCTAGCTAATTTGCATAGAGGTGTTTATTGTATTATCTGATGGTAGTCTGTATTTCTGTGGGGTCAATGGTGATATCCCCTATATCATTTTTATTGCATCTATTTGATTCTTCTCTCGTTATTAGTCTGGCTAGAAGTCTATGTTGTTGATCTTTTCAAAAAGTCAGCTCCTGGATTCATAGATTTCTTTTAAGGATTTTTTGTATCTCTATCTCCTTCAGTTCTCCTCTGTTTCTTGTATTCTGCTGGCTTTTGAATTTGCTCTTGCTTCTCTAGTTGTTTTAATTGTGAAGTTAATATGTTAAATTTAGGTCTTTCCTGCTTTCTCTTATGGGCATTTAGTGCTATAAGTTTCCCTTTAAAGGCTGCTTTAGCTGTCCCAGAGATTCTGGTACGTTGTGTCTTTGCTCTCATTGGTTTCAAAGAACTTATTTATTTCTGCCTTAATTTTGTTATTTACTCAGTAGTCATTCAGGAGCAGGTTGTTCAGTTTCCATGTAGTTGTGCAGTTTTGAGTGAGTTTCTTAATCCTAAGTTCTAATTTCATTGCATTGTGGTCTGAGTGCAATCATAACTGCTTGTTATGATTTCCATTTTTTGCATTTGCTGAGGAGTGTTTTACTTCCAATTATGTGGTCGATTTTAGAATAAGTGCGATATGGTGCTGAGAAGAATGTATATTCTGTTGATTTGGGACAGAGAGTTCTGCAGATGTCTATTAGGTCTGCTTGGTCCAGAGCTAAGTTCAAGTCCTGAATATCCTTGTTAATTTTCTGTCTCGTTGATCTGTCTAATATTGACAGTGGAGTGTTAAAGTCTTCCACTATTATTGTGTGAGTGTCTAAGTCTCTTTGTAGGTCTCTAAGAACTCGCCTTATGAATCTAGGTGCTCCTGTATTGGGTGCATACATATTTAGGATAGTTAGCTCTTCTCGTTGCATTGATCCTTTACCATAATGTAATGCCCTTCTTTGTCTCATTTGATCTTTGTTGGTTTCAACTCTGTTTTATCAGAGACTAGGATTGCAACCCCTGCTTTTTTCTTTTCTTTTTTTTTTACTTTCTATTTGCTTGGTGGCTCTTCCTCCATTCCTTTATTTTGAATCTATGTGTGTCTTTGCACATAAGATAGGTCTCCTGAGTACAGCACACCAATGGGTGTTGAATCTTGATCCAATTTGCCAGTCTGTGTCTTTTAATTGGGGCATTTAGCCCATTTACATTTAAGTGTAATATTGTTATGTATGAATTTGATCCTGTCATTATGATGCTAGCTGGTTATTTTGCCCATTAGTTGATGCAGTTTCTTCACAGTGTCGATGGTCTTTAGAATTTGGTATGTTTTTGTAGTTGTTGGTACTAGTTGTTCCTTTCCATGTTTAGTGCTTCCTTCAGGAGCTCTTTTAAGGCATGCCTGGTGGTGACAAAATCTCTCAGCATTTGCTTGTCTGTAAAGAATTTTATTTCTCCTTCACTTATGAAGCTTAATTTGGCTGGATATTAAATTCTGGGTTGAAAATTCTTCCTTTAAAATGTTGAATATTGACCACCACTCTCTTCTCACTTGTAGGGTTTCTGGAGAAAGACTCACTGTTAGTCTTATGGGCTTTCCTTTGTGGGTAACCCGACCTTTCTCTCTGGCTGCCCTTAACATATTTTCCTTCATTTCAACCTTGGTGAATCTGATGATTATGAGTCTTGGGGTAGCTCTTCTCGATGAGTATCTTTGTGGTGTTCTTAGTATTTCCTGAATTTGAATGTCGACCTGTCCTACTAGGTTGGGGAAGTTCTCCTGGATAATATCCTGAAGTGTGTTTTCCAACTTGGTTTCATTCTCCCTGTCACTTTCAGGTACACTAATCAAATGTAGGTTTGGTCTTTTCACATAGTCCCATATTTCTTGGAGGCTTTATTCATTTATTTTCTTTTTCCTCTAATCTTGTATTCATGCTTTATTTCATTAAGTTTATACTCAATCTCTGATATCCTTTCTTCCTCTGAATTGATTCAGCTATTGATACTTGTGTATACTTCATGAAGTTCTCATGCTGTGTTTTACAGCTCCCTCAGGTCATTTATGTTCTTCTGTATACTGGTTATTCTAGTTAGAAATTGGTCTAACCTTTTTTCAAGGTTTTTAGCTTTCTTGCATTGGGTTAGAACATGCTCCTTTAGCTCAGAGGAGTTTGTTATTAACCACCTTCTGAAGCCTACTTCTGTCAGTTCATCAAACTCAATCTCCATCCAGTTTTGTTCCCATGCTGGCGAGAAGTTGTGATCCTTTGGAGAATAGACATTCTGGTTTTTGCAATTTTAAGCCTTTTTGTGCTGGTTTCTCCCCATCTTTGTGGATTTATCTAGCTTTGGTCTTTGATGTTGTTGACCTTCAGGTGGGGTTTTGGTGTCGATGTCCTTTTTGTTGATGTTGAAACTATTCCTTTCTGTTTGTTAGTTTTCCTTCTAACAGTCCTCTGCTTCAGCTCTGCTGGAGTTTGCTGAAGGTACCCACCAGACCCTATTTTCCTGGGTATCACCAGCAGAGGCTGCAGAATAGCAAAGATTGTTGCCCGTTCCTTCCTTTGGAAGTTTTGTCCCAGAGGGGCACCCGCCAGATGCCAGCCGGAGTTCTCCTGTATGAGGTATATGTTTACCCTTGCTGGAAGGTGGCTCCCAGTCAGGAGGCTTGGGGGTCAGAGACCCACTTGAGGAGACATCTGTCCCTTAGCAGAGCTCAAGCGCCGTGCTGGGAGATATGCTGCTCTCTTCAGAGTCATCAGGCAGGAACGTTTAAGTCTGCTGAAGCTGTGCCCACAGCTGCCCTTTCCTCCAGATGCTCTGTCCCAGGGAGATGGGAGTTTTATCTATAAGCCCCTGACTGGGAGTGCTGCCTTTCTTTCAAAGATGTCCTTTTTTTGAATACCAGAGAGACAAGGTGCCCATCTCATTGCATATAACGGAGGGTCATAATATTGATATATTTTCTTCCTAGTGATTTTATCCTTAATCACCTGGTGAAGGTGATGTCTGCCAGGCTTCTCTGCTATAAAGTTGCTGACTTTTTCCTTTTTGTACTCCAGGTTCTCTTAATGGACACAGCTAAGAAATGTATGTATATTCATGTATATATAGGAATCTATATTTCTATATACCTTTATCTGTGGGTGCATACATATGTTTATATGCATACATGTATGTATGTGAATATATTTACATATAAACATGGATTTATACTGATTTCTATCAATCCAGTACTACAAGATATATTCTAGCCTTTTTTTTTTTGTAACTCATGTCTCAGAGAGAAACTTGATTCTCAGAATTTGCAGAATAATTACTTATTTGTCCAAACATAGTATAACTTGATAATCTCTATTCATGTGGGATACAATTTATCAACTAGATTACAGTGTTTATATACAGTTATCTTCCTCTTTACATAAAAGTAAAGCATATCTCTAGTCAAAACGCTGTTTTCTTATTCATTTTCATGGGATTATGTTATACATTTGTAATATGAATAAAGAATATAGAAAACTAAAAGTGGTAGACATAAATTTAAGCCAAACAAACCTGAAAATTCAATGTATTAAATATGTAGTATATAGTTAAAGCACTTAGAGGGCTATTTTCTCTACATTTTTTTAAAAAAGAAAAATCAGCAATCAGAAATCTAAGCAATCTAAGCTTCTTTAAAAAATAATGAATAGTTTCTGGTTCCTGTTATATAATGTGCTTTATTTTTTGTCTATTTTATCTTCTCTGAGTCATTGATTTTTAGCAATTTGTATATGATATGCCTAGTTTATTTAAATCCTTTTTTGTGTTATGTGAATTTCTTTGGTATATGGTTTTGTGTTTGTCATTAATCGTGGCCACTTCTCTGGCATTATTTCTTCAACTATTTCTTCTATCCTGTTTTCTTTCCATTCTCTCTTAAGGCCTTCTATTACTCATATATCAAAACTTTTGATATTGTTTTATACCTCTTGGAAGCTCTGTTCTGTGTTTTAGTTGCTGTTGTTGCTGTGTTCCTCCTTTTCTCTTTCTCTTTCAGTTTGGGTAATTTCAATTGAACTATCTTCAAACTCACTGATTCTCTCTTTGGCTATATTCAGTCTACTAATAAGATTAAAGGACACTTTTCATATATCTTAGTGCCTTTTTAATATCAATTTTATCATGTAATTTTCATGTCTCTTCTCTAGATTTCCATCTATTTTTTATACTTTTTATCTTTTACATTAGAACCATCAACATATTAATCATAGTTTAAGTTAAATTCCCTTTCTGAGAGTTTCTACATTATTGTTAAGTGAACCTGGTTCTCATGGCCTTGTCTTATGGCAATGTGTTTACTCTTGCCTTTTTGTATGCCTTGTAGTTGTTTGTTAAATGCTGGGCATGCTTTTTAGGACAATAAATACTAAGGTTATTGTGGGGTTTTTTAATGCTTGGAATTTTTTCCTTCTTCTAGGCCTTTTTCATGGGAGTGTGTATTTATCTAATCCAAATCTAGCGTGGGTTTGACTTTTGTTGTTCTGACTGTTACCCTCTGTGTCCCAGAACATTCAAATGTCTGTCGTGATTCCTGGTTTTTAGCAGTAGGGTTTGTTGGTCAGAAGTTATGTTTTCAATATTTGTTTCTTCCTTTCTGCTATGGCCTGAATGTTTGTGTCCTCCCCCAACCCTCAGAATGCATATGTTGAAACTTACCCCCTGATGTAATAGCATTAGGAGGTGAGACCTTTGGGAGGAGATGAATGCCCTTATGAAAGAAGACTGAAGGAGCTTTGTTCCACCAAGTGAGAACATTGTCGTCTATGAGAAACAGAACCTCCCCAGACACTGAATCGGCCAGTGCCTTCATCTCGAACTTCTCAGCCTCTAGAACTGTCAGCCATACATTTCCATTGATTAAATTACTCCAGTCTAAGGCATTAGCAGCAGGAACAGACTACTAAACTTGCCTTAGATCTTTTTCTCTATGCTGCATTCCAGAGCATAGCTCTCCATTCAGCTCTTCTAGATGTATTCTACTTTTGTTTTTACTTTAGGTTTGACAGTCTGGTGGTTGGGTCAAAAAATAGAGATTGTTTGTGATGGTGTGATTAAGTGTCTTGATTTTAGGCAGGCTGTGTGTCCCTGGTGCTTAGGTGTGTGACCTTTACTAGTTTGTTTCTCCTCTAGCTGTAGTGCTCGGCATAGCATATATTCCTGACCCTCCTTCAAGGCTAGAGCTTACTTTTCTTTTTCTTTCCTGACTCTCCTTTAAGACTAGAGCTTACTTTTCTTTTTCTTTGTGTTTTCTTTCCCCAGCCTCCATGGGTTTCTACCAGTGCCCTAAGGTAATGGTTTTTATTGCCTATTCTCCTGTTGATTAATGCCTTTGTTCCCTATGGGAGTTAGTGAATATTGGTCTAAATGGAAACTCAGATGTGTGACAAATTGAGGAAACGTCATTAATTTGCAGTTTGTGTAGTGTTACTTCTGCTGTAAGGGTGAGAACAACATTCTTTCTAGCTCTCTATTGCTGAACTGAAACTGGAAGTCAATATCAACACTTTAAAGATATTTCAGTTAATAAAACTTAGGGACATGGTGACAAACTCACTAATGCTAACATCAGATTGGGACAAACTTACCCACTCAGTCCCTGGAAAACTTCAGGTTTTCCCAACAGGAACAGAGAGTTTGCCAGTAAGTTTGTGTTATAGGTGGAAGCAGACCAGACTATGTTTTCTACAGATGGAAAATCCTGAGGTCAAGATGAGTAGAAGTGAGATAGTTACACATACTGATTTTTCTTCCCAAATCCATCAAATATATCACTTTTCCCCTTTGGGGTAAGTTAAGTTGGGGAGAGACAAGGAATGGATATCCTTCCAGACACACAGAAAAATAGAGGAACCCTCCTCCCTTCACAGCAACATTCCTCAGCCATGGTCATATTTGCCCATTCAGTTCAATCGATAAATCCACAGTCAACCAGTAGGAAGATATTAGCAATCCATGAGTTTTTTCACTTTCCTGAGGCTGCTGTCCTTAAAATCCACAAAGTTCCTTTGAGGATACTACTAATACCACTGTATTGCCACCACAAGTCCCTTAAATGAATCAGAATAGAATACCAATAACTCTAAGCTCCTGTGTTTCATTGTTTTTTTTTTTAAACAATTAGACTCAGCAGCCTTGTCAAAAATAGTATATTAAAGTTTCTGTAATAAGAATAAATGATAATGTAAAGGTTAGCCTAGATAAGATGACAACAAATAAAGATGCCCAAATTTATTTCCATTATTAAATTCTAGGGGATACTTACAACCTGCTGGCTAAATCCTTTTGTTAATCATAGTGCTAAAATGTCAAAATCTAATATAATTTTAAAGTGCAAATTCAAATTCTCTTTTCCTTATCAGTTACAAATCCAGAAGAATTTAAGAGTTCACCAATTTCCCATTCTGCTCAGTCTCAGCCCAAGGGGTCCTCCATATTTGGGTAGAGTTGGCATTTCTGAAGCAGATGCAGTCTGGGCTCTCGCTGGAACAGGCATAGTTCTTTCATGGCCCCAGAAGTTAGTTTAATGCCAAGTCTCTCATGTTGTCACTTTTAAAGCATCCAAATAATTACTAAGAAATACCTAGACAATTGTCAATAGCTGGCATTAGGCTTAAAATTAAGCTACTTCTAGCCCCTACATCAGAATCTAGTCGTTGGTGTTGACAAAGACCACAACGGAAATTCAAACAGCATTTAAAGAGAATAAAAGATAGTGAAAATCTTACTGATTTTAGTCCAGCCAGGAGGCTCATCAATGCTAGTTATCTGGAATTCATGATCTACGAAATTAAGCTCAATTAGTAGAAATCTTCTTTTAAAGAATAGTTAACATATCTGGAAATACAATTACTATACTTGGAAAATTCACCACTCTACACTTTCTAGTGTCACAGAATGACATTTGAGACACTGGTATAGTTTTACATTTTTTCTCCTTTTGAATAAACTATTTTTTAAACATTATACTTTAAGTTCTAGGGTACCTGTGCAGAATGTACAGGTATACATGCTACATTAGGTATACACTTGCCATAGTGGTTTGCTGCACCCATGAACCGGTCATCTACATCAGGAATTTCTCTTAATGCTATCCCTTCCCTAGTCCCCCACCCCCCGACAGGCCCTGGTGTGTGATTCCCTGCCCCCCACGTGTCCCTGTGTTCTCATTGTTCAACTTCCACTTATGAGTGAGAACATGCAATGTTTGGTTTTCTGTTCTTGTGTTAGTTTGCTGAGAATGATGGTTTCCAGCTTCATTCATGTCCCTGCAGAGACATGAACACATCTTTTTTTTATGGCTGAATAGTATTCCATAGTGTATATGTGCTACATTTTCTTTACCTAGTCTTTCATTGATGGGCATTTGGGTTGGTTCCAAGTCTTTGCTTTTGTGAACAGTGTCACAATAAGCATAAGTGTGCATGTGTCTTTGTAGCAGAATTATTTATAATCCTTTGGGTACATATCCAGTAATGGGATTCCTGGGTCAAATGGTATTTCTATTTCTAGATGCATGAGGAATTGCCACACTGTCTACCACAGTGGTTAAACTGATTTACACTCCCACCAACAGTGTAAAAGTGTTCCTATTTGTCCACACCTATCCAGCATCTTTTGTTTCCTGACTTTTTATTGATTGTCATTCTAACTGGCGTGAGATAGTAGCTGATCGTGGTTTTGGTTTGCATTTTTCTAATGACCAGTGATGATGAGCTTTTTTTTCAAATGTTTGTTGGCTGCATAAATGTCTTCTTTTGAGAAGAGTCTGTTCATATCCTTTGCCCACTTTTTGATGGGATTGTTTTTTTTCTTATAAATTTAAGTTCTTTATAGATTCTGGATATTAGCCCTCTGTCAGATGGATAGATTGCAAAAACTTTCTCCCATTCTGTAGGTTGCCTGTTCACTCTGATGATAGTTTCTTTTGCTGTGCAAAAGCTCTTTAGTTTAATTATATCCCATTTTTCTTTCTTTTTTTTTTTTAGTTTTTTTTATTATTATACTTTAAATTCTAGGGTACATGTGTACAATGTGCAGGTTTGTTCCTTATGTATACATGTGCCATGTTGGTGTGCTGCACACCTGTTAACTCATTATTTACATTAGGTATATTTCCTAATGCTATCCCTCCTCCCTCCCCACACCCCACAACAGGCCCCAGTGTGTGATGTTCCCCACCCTGTATCCAAGTGTTCTCATTGTTCATTTCCCATCTATGAGTGAGAACATATGGTGTTTGGTTTTCTGTCCTTGTGATAGTTTACTGAGAATGATGGTTTCCAGTTTCATCCATGTCCCTACAAAGGACATGATCTCATCCTCTTTTATGGCTGCATAGTATTCCATGGTATATATGTGCCACATATTCTTAATCCAGCCTATTATTGATGGACATTTGGGTTGGCTCCAAGTCTTTGCTATTGTGAATAGTGCCACAATAAACATACGTGTGCATGTGTCTTTATAGCAGTATGATTTATAATCCTTTGGGTATATACCCAGTAATGGGATGGTTGCGTCAAATGGTATTTCTGGTTCTAGATCCTTGAGGAATCTCCACACTGTCTTCCACAATGGTTGAACTAATTTACACTCCCACAAACAGTGTAAAAGTGTTCCTATTTCTCCACATCTCTCCAGCACCTGTTGTTTCCTGACTTTTTAAGGATTGCCATTCTAACTGGGGTGAGATGGTATCTCGTTGTTTTGATTTGCATTTCTCTGATGGCCAGTGATGACAAGCATTTTTTCATGTGTCTGTTGGCTGCATAAATATCTTCTTTTGAGAAGTGTCTGTTCATATCCTTTGCCCACTTTTTGATGGGGTTGTTTGATTTTTTTCTTGTAAATTTAAGTTCTTTGTAGATTCTGGATATCCCATTTTAAAATTTTGGCTTTTGTTACCATTGCTTTTGGTTCAATTAATGGAAAAAACTGAATACCATTTTAACTTTAGCCAATATGTTCACACGTAGACTTTTACACTTAATTTTTATAAACCTTTCACACCTTGTTCAAACCTTTAGCTTTATTTAAAACAATCCTTTAACCCTCTAACCTAGGCAAAAATTTACATTACCATACATTCTTATGATATCTTATACAAAACACATTTCATTCACCTTACACACCTTGCAGGTAAACCTACTTTTCCAGTAGTCTCCATTACATATTACAATGTTAATTCTTAGCAACTTTTACTGTGGTTGAAAACGTTGGTAAGTATGGATTTTAATTATTTACTAAGTGTGGAGCCTAGGACCCAGAAAGAAATGCAGATGAGGTCTGACTTTTCAGCATCTAACTTCACATGTTCCAGGCCTTACCTAGATGTAAAGCAGGCAAGCTGAAAGTTAAGAATTATAGTGGCATTTTATGAAGCATTAGGGAGGCTAATAACCTTTAAATTGTATACCACTTCTGGCATAAATTCCTTTTCATAAATTATTTCACAACTTACACAGACCATGTACAACATGTTTAGACTTTGACATTTTCTAAACATCTCTCTTTTTATACAACCAGTCATTTTACTTTAGGACAAGAATTTATCATAGAACATCCTTTCTCATATAAAATCCCTTTTCCTTATAATCTTCTTTGCATAGCTAGGGGACATGGCTGATTCCATATATCCCCAGGCCTCATTTCAATGTCTCTAATATAAATTGAACAATTTTCAAAAGTCAAAGCAGTTTATGACCTTAAAGCATTTAGTAAACCTAATATGTGATCTGCATAATTTAGACAAAATGTATTTTATCAATAATCTTAAAACTGTGTTTTTGGGTGTTTTTTTGAGATAGGGTTTCACTCTTGTCACCCTGGCTGGAGTGCAATGGCACGATCTTGACTCACTGCAACCTCTACCTACAGGATTCACGTGATTCTCCTGCCTCAGCCTCCCAAGTAGCTGGGATTACAGGCACCTGCCATGACACTTGGCGCACCTCAGACTCCCAAGTTGTGGGATTACTGGCATGAGTCACTGTGCCTGGCTTCTAATGCTTTTTTGTGCAGAAATACATAATATCACAAGAGTTGGAGACATGGATTTTAAACCTCTGAGCTGTAAGAAACTTACTCCTCAGATAAACACATGCAAATGAGTCCATGCATTTATATAGCTGGGAGCTCTCTGAATTAACATTTATATGGCATATACAATTTATTAAAGCATAACCATGTTTGAGACATTCATACATGTATTTACATGTAACGCTAGTTTGGTTTTTATTGTACAAATTTCATTGAATATACCAAGTTTTATTCTACTATTGACTGACTTTTGTGTTATTTACTATTTTGAAATATTATGAATAATACTTCTATAAACATTCTTATAACTGTTTTGGGGCCACATGTATGCATTACGCATACTAAAATCTGCTAATTTGAAGCTGACATATGTATTATTAAAAGTCAATATTATCTGCATCAATTGTTTAGAACTTAGATAAGACCTTTTGGGGAAGAGTATTTGCCCAGTGACATTGAAAATTTCTAGGGTAGAGAAATAAGAAAAAAATGAGACCATCTTTTATTCTTTTTTCTGTTTAAGTTGTTTTGTTCAGCTCTCTAAATGCAAGGCACACTCTAATTTCCTTCACCCAGGACTGATTTCTTCCACCACCCCATTCTAGGTATGCCACTGCTTAGGAGTAGAATTTCTGGTAAAGAGGTTGCATATGGTCAGCTTAGTAGATTCTGCCCAGTGTTCAGAGTTAGTGCGCTAATTTACACTTCTGCTAACAGTATATAAAATTTCCAGCTGTTTCGTATTTTCCTATCAGTACTTGGTCTGTCAGGTTTTTAATGCTAGTTATTCTGATAAGTGTAAAATGGCAGCTCAATGTGGTTTTAATTTGCATTTGCCAAATGACTAAAGAGGGTAAATATTGTATACAGGTTGCATATCTTCTTTTGTAAAGTGACAGTTTAAGACTTTTAACCCTTTATTGAATTCTCTGTGTGGGGTTTAAGAAAATGATTTGTAGTAGTTACTTACATTTTCTGGATTAGCTACTTTGTCATAAGTTTTCTAAATACCTTCTCTCACTCAGAGATTACTTTTTTACTCTCTTAATGATGTCATTTACTAAATAGAGTACCTCTTTTTAAAATACAGTCATGTGTTGCTCAAAGATAAGGATACATTCTGAGAAATCTCATTAGGTGATTTTGTGATAAGAACATCACAGAGTGTGTTTACACAAACCTGGATGGTACAGCCTACTACACACCTAGGTTTTATGGCATAGCTTATTGCTCCTAAGCTACAAACGTGCACAGCATTTAGTATACTGTATACTGTAGGCAATATAACACTAGTATTTGTAGATTTAAACATATCTAAATTTAGAAAAGATACAGCAAAAATATGGCATAAAAGATAACTGAGTTATTTTCCCCTATATATTTGCCTGGATTAGTGTCTTCTTTTGAGAAATGTCTGTTCATATCCTTTGCCCACTTTTTGATGTTTTTTTTTTTTTTCTTGTAAATTTGTTTAAGTTACTGGTAGATTCTGGATATCAGACCTTTCTTAGATTGGTAGATTGCAAAATTTTTCTCCCATTCTGTAGGTTGCCTGTTCACTCTGTTGATAGCTTCTTTTGCTGTGCATAAGTTCTTTAATTTGATTAGATTCCATTTGTCAATTTTGACTTTTGTTGCATTTGCTTTTGGTGTTTTAGGAAGGAAATTTTGACACATTGCTATGATACAGACGAAACTTGAAGATATTATGCTAAGTGAAATAAGCCAGTCACAAAAGAACAAATACTATATGTGACTGCATTTAAATCAACTACCTAGAGTGCTTGAATTCACAGAGATAGAAAGTAGAATGGTGGTTTCCAGGGACTGGGTAAAGTGGGAATAAGGAGTTATTGTTTAATGGGCACAGAGTTTCCAACTGAGAAGATAAAAAAGGTTTTGGAGAAGGATAGTGCTGATGGTTGCACAACAACATGAATGTACTTAATGCCACTGAAATGTACACTTAATAGTTAAAATGGTAAATTTTACGTTATGTGTATTTTATAAATACCATATTTGTTTAATAAAAAAAAAGTAAAAACTGGCACACTTACCAAGTGTGTAGGGGCACTTACTGCTAATGGAGCTTTCCAGACTGGAAGTTGCTCTGTGTGAATGAGTGAATGAGTGAGTGGCAAGCGAATGTGAAAGCCTAGGACATTACCATACATTACTATAGATGTGCTCATCACTGTGCACTTACGCTACACTAAATTTATTTTTTTCCTTTTTTGAAAATGAATTAACTTTAGCTTAGTGTAACATTCCTACTTCATGAACTTTTTAAATTTTTGTAACCTTTGTAAAAACACACACATTGTACAGCTGAACAAAACTATTTTCTTTGTGCCCATATTCTATGAGCATTTTTCGATTTAAACTGTTTTTGTTGAAAACTAAGGCACAATACATAGGTCTACACAAGGTGAGGATCATCATTATCACTGCCTCCCACCTCCATATCTTGTCCCCCTGGAAGGTCTCCAGGGGAAATAACATACATGGAGCTGTCAGTTCCTATAATTAATGATGTCTTTGCTTCAAATACCTCCTGAAGGACCTGCATGAGGATGCTATAGAGTTGATTTTTTTTTCAATATAAGTAGAAGGAGTACACCATCTAAAATAGTGATAATAAGTACAATATAGTGAATACATAAACCAATAACATCATTTATTATCAATATCAAGTTTTATGTACTGTACATAACTATATGAGATGTACTTTTATATGACTGGCAGCATGGTAGGTTTGTTTATACCAGCATCACCACTAGTAAGTAATGTGTTACACTGTGACTTATGACAGCTATGATGTCATTAAGCAATAGGAATTTTTCAGCTCCATTATAATCTTATGAAACCACTGTTGTATATGCAGTCCATTGTTGACTGAAACATTGTTATATGACCCATGACTGTAATTGCCATTTATTATTTTGTTCCATGGTTAGTGTTTTTGTGTTCTGTTAAAAACAGAAGATTTTCATTTCAGTACAGACAAATTTATCGATGTTTTCTTGGATGGTTAGGGCTATTGTGTCTTATTTGAAAAAGATCTTTACTTACTAATCACCATAAAGATAATACAGAAGCTTTAATGTCTTATCTATCACAGGTAAATCCAAAGTCTTCCTGGAATTGATTTTTTTTGTTTTTTGTTTTATTGTGTTTTTCTTTTTTATTATACTTTAAGTTCTAGGGTACATATGCACAACGTGCAGGTTTGTTACATATGTATACTTGTGCCATGTTGGTGTGCTGCACCCATCAACTCGTCAGCACCCATCAATTCATCATTTACATCAGGTATAACTCCCAATGCCATGATTTGTTTTTAATGTGGAGTAAGGCAAGGGTCAAGCTGTCCAATTCACCTAGTACCATTTAATAAATGTACCTTCATTTTTCCACTACCTTGCAGTGGCAGATTTATTACAAATTAAATGACTGAATATACATGTGTTAGTTTCCATACTTTCAATGATATATTATTCTTTTAATCTAAACTTGAACTAATAGTTAATTAACATACCTTTATATAAGTCTTTATAGTTCACTGCATGAGTGCTACAGATTTGTTCTTCAATTTTCCCTTGATTTTTTTGATATATTTGAATTTTCTTATAAATTTAAAGATCAGCTTTTTAGTTTTCACAAAAATGCCTGCTGGGGTTTTGCTTGAGATTACATTGATATAAATTAATTTGGAAAAAAAAAATTGGCATGTTTACAATATTGTGTCTTATGATTCTTGGTAACAGAATATTATCCATTTATTGAAATATTCTATAATTCCCCTCACTAATGCTTTATAATCTTCTGCATTGAGGTCATGTACTTTTTTTGTTGTTGTTAAATTCTATTGCATTTGATTTTTCCTGGTGAATATTGTATATTTTTAAACATTGAATTTCTAATATTTCAGTTACTAGTATGTAAAAATAGGATTGCTTTCTCTACATTTCTGTTATATTCAATCACTAGACACATTTACTCCTTAATTCTAATGGTTTTTATCTAATTTTTAACAAATTTTCTCTTAAAAAGTCATGTTGCCTGTGTATGATAGTTTCATTGCATCTTATACCGTATTGTACTGATCAGGTCCTCCAATACAGTACCAAAGTGGAGAGACAGAACATTCTTTTTAGGTCCCTGTTATAAATATTTCAACCTTCAGTATAACTTTTAAAAATAGTTTTTATAAGAATAAAGAAGTTTCTTTCCAATTCTAGTTTGTTAAGAATTTCTGCCATAAATGGGTGTTGAATTTTATTATATATGTACTTTATGGCATCTATTGAGAAGATCATATGATTTTACTCTTTTGTTCTCCAAATATGGTGAATTATATTGATGGAAACCTGAATGTTATTCCAACCTTACATTTCTGGAATAAGCTCAACTTGGTTGTTGCACATTTTTAAAAATAGACAATTTATTAAATTGCTAATATTGTGTGTAGAATATTTGCAATTGTTTTTAATAAGAATCATTGGCCAATGATTGTCCTTTCTTGTATTATTTTCACCAAATATTGTAGTCATGATTATGCTGGCCTCATAAAATATGTTGGAAAGCATTCAACCTTCTTCTATTTTTTGGAAGAGTTTTTTAAGATTGGTGTCAGTTTTAAACAGCTTTATTGAAGTATAGTTTTCATACACAAATATTTACTTAAAATGTGCAATTTGATTAGTTTTTACACACACCATAGTATCTTATGATTCTTAATGGTATATCCTCCACTTATTGATAACATCCATTTATTGTTTTTAATTTGTATATCTTCCTGATCTCTCTACATACATACACACAAACATACGTATGCACACATATATATGGACACACACATATATATGTACACACACATACACAATGAAGCTATCTGCGCAATCAAGGGAATGTGGATATCCATTGCTCCCACAGCTTTCTAATGCCATTTTAAAGTCCATTGCTCCATCGGCCAAACTGCATTCCAGGCAAGCAATTATCTACTTTATATCACTATAGATTACTTTGTAATTCTCTAGACTTCATATAAATATAATTGTATAATATGAACTCTTACTTTGTCTGTCTTCTCTCTACATAATTATTTCGAGATTCATCCATGTTCTTGTCAAGACTTGGTAAAATCTCAATTTTAGTGATTGTTGTGGGTGTATAGTAGTATCCCTTTGTGCTTTTTTTTGAATTTTATTTTTAATTTTTGACTTTTATTTTAAGTTTAGGGGTACAAGTTCAGGTTTGTTACATAGGTAAACTTGTGTCATAGGAGTTTGTTATACAGATTATTTCATCAACCAGGTAGTAAGCCTAGTACCCATTAGTTATCTTTTCTAATCCTCTCCCTCCTTCCACCCTCCACCCTCTGAAAGGCCCCAGTGGGTGCTGTTCCCCTGTGTCCATGTGCTCTCATCGTATTAGCTCACACTTATGAGAACATGCAGTATTTGGTTTTCTGTTCCTGTGTTAGTTTGCTAAGGACAATGGCCCCTACCTCAATCCATATCCCTGTGAAGGACATGATCTCATTCTTTTTTAAGGCTTCATAGTAGTATTCCATGGTGTATATGTATGACATTTTGCTTATCCAGTCTACCATTGATGGACATTTAGGTTTATTCCATGTCTTTGCTATTGTGAATAGTGCTGCAATGAACGTGCATGTACATGTGTCTTTATAATAGAATGATTCATATTACTCTGGGTATATATGCAGTAATGGGATTGCTGGGTTGAATGGTATTTCTGTCTTTAGTTCTTGAGGAATGACCATACTGTCTTCCACAATGTCTGAACTAACTTACACTCCCAGTGTAAGCATTTCTTTTTCTTCATAACCTTGCCAGCATCTGCTGTTTTTGGACTTTATAAAAATAGACATTCTGACTGTCACTAGATGATATCTCATTGTGGTTTTGATTTGTATTTCTCTAATGATCAGTGATATTGAGGTTTTTTTCATATAATTGTTGGCTACATGGATGTCTTTTTTTGAAAAGTTTCTGTTCATGTCCTTTGCCCATTTTTTTAATAGGGTGGTTTTCTTGTAAATTTGTTTACTTCTTATTGATGTTGGATATTAGATTTTTGTCGGATGCATAGTTTGCAAACATTTTCTCTCATTCTATAGGTTGTCTGTTTACTCCATTGATAGTTTCTTTGGTTGTGCAGAAGCTTCTTAGTTTAATTAGATCCTGTTTGTCATTTTTTTGATTTTGTTGCAATGTCTTTTGGTGTCTTCATCATGAAATCTTTGCCTGTGCCCATGTCCTGAATAGTATTTCCTAGTTGTCTTTCAGGAATTTTATAGCTTTGGGTTTTACATTCAAGTCTTGAATTCATCTTAATTTTTGTACAAGGTATAAGAACAGGGTCTAGTTTTAATCTGCATATGGCTAGCCAGTTATCCCAGCACTATTTATTGAACAGAAAATCCTTTCCTCATTGCTTGTTTTTTGTCAGGTTTGTTGAAGACCAGATAGTTGTTGGTGTGCGGTTTTATTTCTGCATTCTCTATTTTGTTCCATTGGTCTATGTGTCTTTTTTTTGTACCGGTACCATGCTGTGTTGGTTACTGTAGCCCTGTAGTATACTTTGAAGTCAGGTAGCATAATGTCTCCAGCTTTGTTTTTTAATATGCATTTTATTATTTTATTGTAAAAGTTAATTAAAATTATTAAAACATTAATTTAAAAATTGACACATAATCTAGGAAAACTGACACAGTAAAACCTACTCATTTTATATACATCATGGATTTTGACAAACACATAGAGTACTCTCTAAGCTACCATAATCAAGACATAATGTAGTTCAGTCAGTCCCAAATCTCTTTGCAGTCAAAAATTCTTCTCACCACCATTTTTTGGTGGGTACTTACCTATTCTTCATCCCTATAGTCTTCCTTTTCCAAAAATGCCATATAATGGAAGCATATAGTAAATGGCTTTTAGGCTATGATTTCTTAGCAAAAGCAAATTTAAAATTCATAAATAATATAGTGAAGAGAAATGATTTATTATTTTATTTTGCTGACTAGTATTCCTAAATAATATAGTGAAGAGAAATGATTTATTATTTTATTTTGCTGACTAGTATTCCAATGTATGGATGTACCACAGTTTTTAAAAAAAAAAGTTTCATTTGAGATTCATGGGGTAGATGTGAACGTTTGTTATCTGGTTACATTGTGTGATGCTGAGGTTTGGGTTATGAATGATCCTGTCACCCCAGTACTGAGCATAGTACCCAATAAAACTCTTTTACACTTTCATCTCTCCCCCACTAATAGTTCCTAGTTTCTATTGTTGCCATTTTTATGTCCATGTGTGCTCAATATTTACTTCCCACTTATAAATGAGAACATGTGGTGTTTGGTTTTCTTTCCCTGTGTTAATTCACTTAGAATAATGGTTTCTAGTTGCATTTATACTGATTCAAAGGACATGATTTTGTTCTTTGTTATAGCTGCATAGTATTCCATGGTGTATATGTCCCACATTTTCTTTATCCAGTTCACTGTTGATAGGCACCTAGATTGATTCCATGTTTTTGCTAATGTAAATTGTGCTGCAATGAACTTGCCAGTGTGTGTGTCTTTTCAATGTAAATATTTATTTTCTTTTGGTTATATATCCAGTAATGGAATTGCAGGTTAAACAGCAGTTCTGTTTTAAGTTCTCTGGTGGGTTTTCAAATTGCTTTCTCTACTGGCTGAATTAATTTACATTCCCACCTACAGTGTATAAGCATTTCCCCTTCTTCACAGCCTCACCAGCATCTGTTGTTTTCTGACTTTTTAATAATAGCCATTCCAACTGTTGTGAGATGATATCTCATTGTGGTTTTAATTTGCATTTCTCTGATTAGTGGTGTGTGGAGCATTTTTTTAAATGTTTGTTTCCTGCTTGTGTATCTTCTTTTGAGAAGTGTCTCCATGTATTTTTTATCATTTTTTAAAAAATGGGTTATTTGTGTTTTGCTTATCCAATTAAGTTGTTTATAGATTCTGTATATTAGCCCTTTGTTGGATGAATAGGTTGTGAATATTTTCTTCCACTTAGTAGATTGTCTTGATTACTCTGTCGATAGTTTATTTTGCTGTGCAGATGCTCTTTAGTTCAATTAGGTCCCACTCGTCAATTTTGGTTTTTGTTGCAATTGCTTTTGAGGACTTACTCATAAATTCTTTCCCAAGGCTGATGTCCAGAATGTTGTTTCCTAGGTTTTCTTCTATGATTCTTACCGTTTGATATCCTACATTTAAATATTTAACCCACCTTAAGTTAATTTTTGTATATGATGAAAGGTAAGGGTCCAGCTTTATTATTCTGCAAATGGCTAGCCAGCTATCTTATACAATTGATTGCTTTCCCCTTAGCTTATTTTTGTTGAATTTATCCAAGATCGGGTGGCTGTAGGTGTGCAGCTTTATTTCTGGGTTCTCCTTTTTATTCCATTACTCTACATATCTGTTTTTGTACCAGAACCATGCTGCTTTAGTTAACATAGTCTTATAGTATAGTTGGAAGTTAGGTAATGTGATGCCGTCAGCTTTGTTCTTTTTGCCTAGGATTGCTTTGGCAATTTGAGCTCTTTTGGCTCCATCTGAATTTTAGAATAGTTTTTTTCTAGTTATGTAAATACTGACATTGCTAGTTTGATAGGAACAGCATTATATTTGTAGATCTTTTGGGGCAGTATGGGCATTTTAATATTGATTCCTCCAATCCATGAGCATGAAATGCTTTTTCATTTGTTTGTGTCATCTATTTTTATTAGCAGTGTTTTTTAGTTATCCCTGTGGAAGCCTTTTACCTCTTTGGTTAGATGTAGTTCTAGGTATTTTATTTTATTGTATTTTTGGCTATTGTAGATGGGATTGTGTTCTTGATTTGGCTCTTATCTTGAATGTTATTGATGTATAGAAATACTAGTGATTTTCATATGTTGATTTTGTATCCTGAAATTTTACTGAAATCATTTATCAGTTCCAGGAAGCTGCTGGCAGAATCTTTAGGATTTTCCTTGGTATAGGATCATGGCATCTGTGAAGAGAGATAGGTTTGACTTTTCTTTTCCTAGTTAGATGTCCTTTCTTTCTTTCTCTTGCCTGGATTACTCTGGTTATGACTTCCAGTACTATGTTAAATATAACATATTTATATGTTTTATATATATGGGGATCCTTGTCTTGTTCCAATTCTCAAAAGGAATGCCTCTTCAGTTTTTGCCCATCAAGTATGATGTTGGTTGTGTTTGTCATAGATGACTCTTAGTATTTTGAGGAATGTTCCTTTTGATGCCTAGTTTCTTGAAGTGTTTCTTTAATCATCTAATGTTGGATTTTATAAAAACCATTTTTCTGTCTATTGAGAAAATCTTATGTTTTTTCATTTTTAATTCTATTTATATACCACAGTTTCTTTATCCTTTTAGTTACTGAAGGACAAATTGTTTCCCAGTTTTGGCAACTATAAATAAAGCTTCCATGAACATTTATGTGTATGTTTCTACATGAGCATAAGTTCTCATTTCTCTTGGGTAAATATGAAAGAGTGAGATAGCTGTATTATATGGGAAACATGTTTATCTTTATATGAAACTGTCAAATTATTCTCCAAAGTGGCTATACAATTTTGTGTTTTCATGGGCAGCAATGTGTAGTAGTTTCAGTTGCTCCACAGCCCCACCTGGTATCTCATTGTGGTTTTAATTTGTATTTCTCTAATGATTAACAATGTTGAACATCTTTTCATGTGTTTATAGTTACTAACTGTATATCTTCTTTGGTAATGTGTGTATTCAAATTTTTTGCTCGTGAACTTTTAATTTATATAGTCTATTTTCTTGAGTACTGAGAGTTACTTATATTTGAAAATACACATTGCTCTGGTTATGACTTTCAGTACTATGTTAAATATAACACATTTATATGTTATATATACGGTAATTCTTATCTTGTTCCAATTCTCAAAAGGAATGCCTCTTCAGTTTTTGCCCATCAAGTATGATGTTGGTTGTTTGTCACAGATGACTCTTAGTATTTTGAGGAATATTCCTTTGATGCCTAGTTTGTGATTTGTACATATTTTCCCTCAGTCTGTGGCTAGGCTCTTCCTTCCCTTAACTATGTTGAATGTGGAGCAAGAGTTTCTAATTTCAGTAAACTTCAATTTATCAATTATTTTACTTTTATGATTTATACTTTTGATGTTACATCTAAGAATTCTGCCTAATCTAAGGTCAAAAATACTTTTACTATATTTTCTTCTAAAAGTGTCATAGTATTATGTTTTACATTTACATTTTCAGTAAACATTGGTATAATGTTTGAGGTATTAAGGTTTACTTTTTTATATATGCATATCCAATTATTTCAGCATCATTTGTTAAAAATTTTTTTCATTAATTTATTTTTGTACTTTTATAAATGGTACTTTTATTTAAAGTGATTATTAGAAATATAAAAACTCAGTTTTTAATTTTTTAACTTGTGAGTACATAGTAGATGTACATAATTATGAGGTACACGAGATGTTTTATATAGGTAGGCAATGCATAATAATCACATCATGGAAAATGAAGTATTTATCACTTCAAGCATATATCCTTTGTGTTACCAACAATTATACTCTTTTAGTTATTTTTAAATGTATAATTAAATTATTATTGACTATGGTACCCTGTTATCATATTTTCTTTCTGTCTTACTCATTCTTTATATATATATTTTAACCCGTTAACCATCTCCACCTCCCAGCCCTTACCCTCTCACTACCCTTTTCAGCCTCTGGTAAACATCCTTCTACTCTCTATCTCCATGAGTTCAATTGTTTTGAATTTTAATCTCACAAATAAGTGAGAATATGTGAAGTTTGTCTTACTGTGCCTGGCCTATTTCACTTAGCATAATGACCTCCAGATCCATTCATGTCATTGCAAATGACAAGATCTCATTCTTGTTTACGCTGAATGCTACTCCATCGTGTATATGTACCACATTTGGTTTATCCATTCGTCTGTTAATGGACACTTAGGTTGTTTCCAAATCTTGGCTATTGTGAACAGTGCTGCAGCAAATATGGGAGTGCACATATCTCTTTGATATATTGGTTTCCTTTCTTTTTTATGTATATCTAGCAGTGTGATTGCTGGGTCGTATGGTAGCTCTGTTTTTAGTTTTTGAGGAAACTCCAAATGGTTTCCCATAGTGGTTGCACTAATTTACATTCCTACCAACAGTGCATAAGGATTGACTTTCCTCCACATCCTTGTCAGAATTTGTTATTGCCTGTCTTTTGGATATAAGACATTTTAACTGCAATGAGATGGTATCTTATTATAGTTTTGATTTGCACTTATCTGATGATCAGTGATGTTGAGCGCCTTTTATTACGCCTGTTTGCCATTTGTATATCTTCTTTTGAAAAATATCTATGCAGATATTTTGCCTCTCTTTAATCAGATTATTAGATTTTTTTCTATAGAGTTGTTTGAGCTTCTTATATATTTTACTTATTAATCTCTTGTCAGCTGGATAGTTTGCAAATATTTTCCCCCATTCTGTGGGTGTCTCTTTGCTTTGCTGATCGTTTCCTGTGTGGAAGCTTTTTAACTTGATGTGATCCCATTTGTCCATTTTGGGCTTGGTTGTCTGTTGTAGGGTATTACTCAAGAAATATTGCCCAGATCAATGTCCTGGAGAGTTTCCCCAATGTTTTCATGAGTAGTTTCAAAGTTTGAGGTCTTAGACTTAAGTTTTTAATGCATTTTTATTTCATTTTGCATATTGTGGGAGATAGGGATCTGGTTTCATTCTTCTGCATGTGGATATCCAGTTTTCCCAGCCCTGTTTATTGAAAAGTTTGTGTTTTTCCCAGTGTATGTTCTTGGTACCTCTGTCAAAAATGAGTTTACTGTATGTGTAAGGATTTGTTTCTGGGTTCTCAATTCTATTCCATTGTCTATATTTATACCAGTACCATGCTGTTTTGGTTATATAGCTCTGTAGTATAATTTGAAGTCAGGCAATGTGATTCTTCCAGTTTTGTTCTTTCTGCTTAGGATAGCTTTGGCTATTCTGGCTCTTTTGTGGTTCCATGTACATTTTAGGATTTTTTTTTTTCTATTTCTGTGAAGACTGCTGTTGGAATTTGGATAGGGATTACATTGAATTTGTAGACTGCTTTAAGTAGAATGGATTTCTTTTTTTTTTTTTTTTTTTTTTTTTTTTTGAGATGGAATCTTGCTCTGTCACCCAGGCTGGAGTGCAGTGGCACGATCTCGGCTCACTGCAACCTCTGCCGCCTAGGTTCAAGCGATTCTCCTGCCTCAGCCTCCTGAGTAAGTAGGATTACAGGCTCACTGTAATTTTTGTACCTTTTAGTAGAAATGGGTTTCATCATCTTGGCCAGGCTGGTCTTGAACTCCTGACCTCATAATCCACCCTCCTCAGCCTCCCAAAGTGCTGGGATTACAGACGTGAGCCACCACGTCCAGCCTGTGTGGATGTTTTAGCAATATTGATTCTTCCAATCCATGAACACTGAATATCCTTCTGGTTTTTGATATCCTATTCAATTTCTTTCATTGGTGTTTTATAGTTCTCATTATAGAGGTCTCTTCTTTTGTTAATTCCTAGGTATTTAATTTTATTTATGGCTGTAGTAAATGGGGTTACTTTTACATTTATTTTTCAGATTTGTTCAATATTAGCATAGAGAAATACTACTGATTTTTATACTGATTTTGTGTCCTGAAACTTTACTTGTTTATCAGTTCTGATGGCTTTTTTTTTTTTTTTTTTGGTGGCGTCTTTAGGCTTTTCCAAATACAAGAACGTATCATCTACAAACAAAGATAATTTGACTTCTTCCTTTCCAATTTGGAAGCCCTTTATAACTTTATATTGTCTAATTGCTCTAGCTAGACTTCTAGTACTATGCTGAATAACAGTGATGAAAGTAGACATCTTTTTCATGCTCTAGATCTTAGAGGAAAGGGTTTCAGTTTTTCCCCATTCAGTGTGATACTAGCTGTGACTCTGTCATATATGGCTCTTATTATGTTGAGGTATGTTTCTTCTATACCAAGTTTTTTGAGGGTTTTTATTATAAAGGGATGTTGAATTTTATCAAATGCTTTTTCAGCATTAATTGAAATGATCATATGGACTTTTGTCTTTCATTCTACCGATATGATGCATCGCACTGATTAAGTATATTGAACAATCCTTATATCCTAGTGATAAATTTCACTTGGTCATGATGAAAGATCATTTTATTGTTTTGTTAAATTTGGTTTCTAGTATTTTGTTGAGAATTTTTGCATCAATATATTAATCAGAGGTATCAGCCTGTAATCTTCCATTGTTGATGTGTCTTTAGTTTCGGTATCAGGGTAAAAATGGGCTCATAGGATGAGTTTGGTAGTATTCCTTCCTCTGGTGTTTTTTTGGAATCGTTTAAGTAGTATGGATAGTTGTTCTTCTTTAAATGTTTGGTAGGATTCAGCAGAGAATTCATAGGGTCCCAGGATTTTCAGTCTTGTTGTTTGTTACTGGTCTGTTTAGGGTTTGGATTTCTTCGTGGTTCAATCTTGATAGGTTGTATGTGTCTAGGAATTTGTCCATTTCTTCTAGATTTTCCAATTTATTAGCATACACTTGCTCATAGTAGCCACTAGTGATCCTTTGAATTTCTGCAGTATCAGTTGTAATACTTTTTGAGCTCTGATTTTATTTATTTAGGTCTTTGTTTTTTCTTGGTTAGTGTGACTAAACGTTTGTCAATTTTGTTTAACTTAAAAAAAAAAAAACTTTTGTTTCATTGATTGTTTGTATTTTCTTCATTTCAATTTTATCTATTTCTGCTCTGATCTTCATTATTTTTTTCCATCTACTAATTTTGCATTTAGTTTGCTCTTGCTTTTCTGGTTCTTTAAGATGCATCATTAGGTTGGTTATTTGAAGTGTTTCTTCTTTTTCGTTGTAGGCACTTATAGCAATAAACTTTCCTCTTGGTACTGCTTTTGCTGTATCCTATTGCTGGTTTTACTATGTTGTGTTTCCATTATACTTTGTTTCAAGAAATTTTTGATTTTTTATTTTAGAAGATTAAAATTAAGAAATTTTTTATTGTTCTTAATTTATTCATTGACCCATTGGGCATTCAGGAACATATGGTTTAATTTCCATGAATTTGCGTAGTTTTAAAAATTCTTCTTGTATTGATTTTGAGTTTTATTCCATTGTGGTTAGAGAGGACACTTGATAGTATTTCATTTTGTGTGTGTGTGTGTGTGTGTGTGTGTGTGTGTGTGTGTGTGTTTTAAGACTTGATTTTTGACCTAACATTTGATCTGTTTTTAGAATGATTCATGTGCTGAGATAAAGAATGTGTATTCTGTAGCCATTGGATGAAATGTTCCATAACTATCTATTAGGTCCATTTGGTTGATAGTGCAGATTAACTCTGATATTTCTTTGTTGATTTTATGTCTGATTCTGTCCAATACTGAAAGTGGGGTGATGAAATCTCCAGTTATTATTATATTATTGTATTGGCATCTCTTTCTTTAGCTTTAATAATATTTTCTTTATATTTTTGGGTGCTCTAGTGTTGGGTGCAAATTGGGTTAAAATTGTTATATTCCCATGCTGAACTGACCCCTTTAGCATTATATAGTGACGCTTCTTTGTCTCTTACAATTTTTTTCTTGAACTCTATTTTGTCTGACATACGTATAATGATACCTGTTCTTTTTTGGTTTCTATTGGCATGTATATCCTTTTTTATCCCTATATTTTCAGTCTATTTTTGTCTTTATAGATGATGTGTGTTTCCTGTAGACAACAAAAAATTGGGTCTTGTTTTCTTATCTATTCAGATGCTCTATCTCTTTTGACTGGAGAGTTCATTTATGTCCAATGTTATTATTGATAAGTAAGGACTTACTCCTGCCATTTTATTATTTGCTTTCTGGTTGTTTTGTTCTCTTCTTTTTCTTTTTTCCTTAGTGTCTTCCCTTTTAGCAAATGTGGTTTTCTGTTGTGATATGAGTTAGTTTCTTACTTTTTATTTTTTATGTATCCATTATACGTTTTTGGGTTTGAAGTTACCATGAGGCTTGCAAATATTATAAAATATTATAACCATTATTGTAACCTCGTAGTAGCTTAATACTGTTGGCATAAGCAAATAAACAATCAGCAAAAAGAAAACTGGTAAGAACTCTATGCCTTAACTTCACCACCCAACTTTTGAACTTTTTGTTGTTTGTGTTTATATCTTATTGCATTATCTATGTCTTAAAAAGTTGTTGTGGTTATTACTTTTTATAGGTTCATGATTTATTTTTCCTACTTGTAGTAGTTTAAACACCACAGTTACAATGTTATAAAATTCTGATTTTTTTGTACTTACTATTATCAGTGAGTTTTGTACCTTCTGATAATTTCTTTTGCTCATTAAAGTCCATGATTTTCTAATTGATGTACTCTTTTTTACCATTCCTTTTACAACAGGTCTGGTGTTGATGAAATCCCTCAGCTTTTATACTTCTGGGAAAGTTTTCCTTTGTCTTTGATGTCTAAAAGATATTTTCACCAGATATATTATTCTAGGGTAGAAGTTATTTTTCCTTCAGCACTTCAAATATATCATGCCACTCTTCTCTGGACTGTAAGGCTTCTTCTGAAATGTCAGCTGCTGGATGTATTGGAGCTTCATTGTATGTTATTTGTTTCTTTTCTCTTGCAGCTTTAAGTATCCTTTCTTCAACCTTGATCTTTGGGAGTTTGATTATGAAATGCTTTCAGGTAGTTGTCTTTGGGTTAGATCTGCTTGGTGTTCTATAACCTTATATTTGGATATTGATACATTTTTCTAGGTTTGCGAAATGTTCTGTTATCCATTTGAATAAACTTTCTACCCTTAGGTCTATCTCTACCGCCTCTTTAAGGCCAATAATTCTCAGGTTTGCCCGTTTGAGGCTACTTTCTATATCCTGCAGGAATGCTTCAGTATTTGTTTTTCTTTTCTCCTTTGTATCCTCTGATTTATTTTCAAATAGCCTGCTTCAAGCACACTATTTTTTTCTTCCACTTGATCAGTTCTGCTCTTAGAAGGCTCTGATGCATTCTTCAGTATTCCAATCGCACTTTTCAGCTTCAGAATTTTTGCTCGATTATCTTAAATTATTTCAGTCTCTTCATTATATTTGTCTGATAGAATTCTGAATTATTTCTCTGTGTTATCTTGAATTTATTTGAGTTTCCTCAACATAGCTATCTTGAATTCTCTGAGAGGTTCCATGTCTGTTTCTCCAGGTGCCTTGTGCCTTATTTAGTTTATTTGGTGAGGTCATATTTTCCTGGATGGTGTTGATTGCTAATAGATGTTCTTTGATATCTGGGCATTAAAAAGTTAGATATTTATTGTAGTCTTCTCAGTCTGGGCTTGTTTGTACCCATTCTTCTTTAGAAGGCTTTCCAGATATTCAAAAGGACTTTGGGTGTTGTGATCTAAGCTGTGTCTGCTTTAGGGGCAAACACAAGCCCAGTAACTCCCTGGTTCTTGTGGACTCATAGAGGTACCACCTTGATGGTCTTGGACAAGATCTGGAAGAATTCTCTGGATCACCAGGAAGAAACTCTTGTTCTCTTCCCTTACTTTCTCCCAAACAAGTGGAGCCTCTCTCTCTTTCTCTGTTCTGAGCCACCTGGAGCTATGGATGGAGTGATACAAGCACCCCTGTGCCCACCATGACTAGGACTGTGCTGGGTCAGACATGAAGCGAGCACTCCACAGGGTCTTGCCCAAGGTCTGCTTTATCTACTCCCTGGCTACTGCCTGTGTTCACTCAAGGTCCTGGACCTCTACAATCAGCAGGAGAAAGAGCCAGCCAGGCTTGTGTTCTTCCCATTAGGGATGCCATCTGAAAGCCAGGGACTAGAATCAAAAACCTTAGAAGTTGGCCAAGTGTGGTGGCTCAGACCTGTAATCCTAGCACTTTGAGAGGCTGAGGCTGGCAGATTGCCTGAGCTCAGACGTTTGAGACCAGCCTGGGCAACGCAATGAAACCCTGTCTCTACTAAAATGTAAAAAATCAGCTGGGCATGGTGGTGTGTTCCTCTAGTCCCAGCTACTCAGGAGGCTGAGGCAGGAAAATTGCTTGAACCCAGAGGCCAAGGTTGCCATGAGCCAAGGTTGTGCCAGTGTCCAGCCTGGGTGACAGAGAAAGACTTTGTCTCAAAAAAAAAAAATTCCTTACAAGTCTTCCTGGTGTTCTATTGTAATGTGATTGAGCTGGCACTCAAACCACAAGAAGGAGAATCGCTTGAACCCAGAGGCAGAGGTTACAGTGAGCTAAGGTTGTGCCACTGTCCAGTCCGGGTGAAAGAGCAAGACTTCATCTCCAAAAAAAAAAAAAAAAAAAAACAATCTTACAAGTCTTCTTGGTATTCTATTTCTATTGTAATGTGACTAAGCTGGCACTCAAGCCACAAGAAGAAGACCTTCCTCATCTTCCCTTCTCTTTCCAGAGGCAGTGGAGCCTCACTTTGTAGCCACTGCCCTTGTAGGCCAATAGGGAGAATTGCCAGACTACTGCCAATGTTCCCTTAAAGAAAAGGGCTCTTTAGTTAGCTTGTAGTGAATGCTGCCTGGCCTGGAACTCACCTTTTAGGGCAGTGGGCTCCTCTTGGGCCCAAGGCAGGTCCAGAAATGCTGTCCAACAGCCAACTCCTAGAATTAGGGCCCTGTGAGCCCACTTGGTGCTCTACCAAACTCTGGCCAAGCTGATACTTCAAGTTTATGACAAAGCCCCTGTTACTTTATCATTTGCTTTTCTTATGCAGAAAGATTCTCACTCCATAACCACCACATCTAGGGATGTGTTGAGTCTCACCTGAAGCCAGCAAGTCACAGAGTCTCACGCAAGATCCTCTATGTAGTTCCTAGGTATTGCTGCTGGTTACTCAGGACCCAGTGGCTCTTCAGTTAGCAGGTGATTAATCCTGCCAGGACTGGATCATTTTCTTCAAGGCAGAAGGTTCCCTTCTGGCCCAGGGTGTGTCTAGAAATGTCATCTGTGAGGTAGGGCGTGGAAAGGGAGGCTCATGACTCAGATTGGTGCCTTCTCTTGCTGTGCTTGAGCATCCAAGATTCAAGACAACATCCTCCCCACTCTTCTCTTTCCTCTCTTAAAGCAGAAGGAAAGTATTTCTTTTGGAGCCATGAGTTGTGTATCCTGGGAATAGGGGAGGAGTGATGCTAGCACGCCCTTAGCTGCCCCAGCTGGTGTCTTAGTAGGTTGTGTTCCCCCCATTCCACTGGCTCTGGGCCCTGTTTAGCACTAGGATTTGCCTAGTTGTTGCAATCTTTGTGTCCTAGACTGCCTGTTAAGTTTATTTAGAGTGCCAGAGCAATATAGCCTGTGATGGCAATACTTGGGGTCATACAAGTTTCAACCACTGGGCTTAGCGATTCCCCTCTGGCCAGGGCTAGTTTAAATACTCCCTTCATGGGTGGCTGTCAACTGAGCTTGGACTGGTTTTGCTTTCTACTATAACACTGCAGCACTGAGTTCAATGCCTCACAATTGCTGTAATCTCCCTCTCCCTAGTGCAGAGCATTACTCTCCATGCCATGTTACTGTTCCTGGAGGATGGGGAAGGGGTGTGTTGGTGATTCAAGACTGTCCTACCTCTTCAGTGTCTCTTTCAGGGATATAAAGTTAAAAACCAGGTACTGTGAATACTCATTTGATTTTTCTTATGAAGGCGTTTTCTTTGTGTGTGTGTGTGTGTGTGTGTGTCTGTGTAAATTGTTTAATTGATATCCGTGTGGTAGAGATGACTGGTAGAGCCTTCTATTCTGCCATCTTGCTCTACCCCTCAGCAATTAATTTTTGTATATTGATCTTATGCTCTGCAACCTTGTTACCTCATTTATTACTTCCAGCTTTATAAAGGTTCTACTGGATTTTCTACATAGTAGATCACATTGTCTGCAAATAAATACAACTTAAACATCTTTCTTTTGAATATATCTGCCATTTTTTGCCTTATTAATCTGGCTAGAACCTTAAGTACAATGTCAAATAGAAGTGGTGACAGTAGACATCCTTGTCTTGTCCCAGATCTGAGTGAAAGAATTATTTCCCATTATGTAAATTGTTCACTTTAGCCTTCCCAGAACGTTCTTTATTAGTTGAGGAGTTTCCATTTTACTTCTAGTTTTCTTAAATAGTTTTTCTCAGGAATAAATTTTGGACTCTGTTAAATGCTTTTACTCATCTACAGAGATTATCATATTTTTACTTTTAGTTTGTTTATATGATAGATAATGTTGATTTTTGGATGTTAAACCATATTATCCTATGATAACCCCACTTGTTGATTTTGATTTGCTAAAATTTTTATATTTTTCCATCTTTTCACAAATAATTTTGGTTAGCAGTTTTGTCTCCTGGTAATGTCTGATTTTGGTATCAGGGAAATAATGGTCTCATCAAATAAGTTGGAAAATATGCCCTCCTATTCAATTTTCTTAAAGAAAAATATCATCTCTAGGTAGGTAACTATCAGAAAAAGGAAGAAAGATCATGGGTAACCTATGCATGTGTATTTCCTCTCTCCACATTCGCCAGTCAAGTAAGTCACCAAGCAAATAGCTAGTTGTGTGATATGTCATGAGAGACCACAAATATTATCCTAGAGGTTGTTCTTCATTTAAAAACATGAAATGGAGATAAAGGGATGTTTATCATTACATTTCTTCTCTTTAAAAATAAATTTAAATCCATACTTCTCTCTAAAAGTAAATCAGGGACCTTTGAAATGAAACCACATTTAAGAGACAATATATGTTTCATAGAATCCTTGAATTCAAGGGGATTCAGTACTTGTTCATGGAGCTATCAAGGGGCGGGAACAGAAAATGCTGTATTTGGTTTACATATTGGAAAATGGAAAATAACAGTGAACAGATTCATTCAGAGTTCATGGCAAAATAAGACACGCTTAGACCTGTTGCCTCTCATTGTTAGGATTATAGCTGTTTCCTTAGTTACATTTATTTCTCAGTGAAATTGCTTTTTATTTTTATCATACTAGAAACTTTAGACTCTAAGTGAAATTCATATTCACAGTAAAATAATTCTTAAGAAACAGGCCATTTTTCCTATAACCCAACCTTTTTTTTTTAAATTAATTTATTATTATTATACTTTAAGTTGTAGGGTACATGTGCATAACGTGCAGGTTTGTTACATATGTATACTTGTGCCATGTTGGTGTGCTGCACCCATCAACTCGTCATTTACATCAGGTGTAAATCCCAATGCAATCCCTCCCCCCTCCCCCCTCCCCCCTCCCCCCTCCCCATGATAGGCCCCGGTGTGTGATGTTCCCCTTCCTGAGTCCAAGTGATCTCATTGTTCAGTTCCCACCTATGACTGAGAACATGCGGTGTTTGGTTTTCTGTTCTTGTGATAGTTTGCTAAGAATGATGGTTTCCAGCTGCATCCATGTCCCTACAAAGGACACAAACTCATCCTTTTTTATGGCTGCATAGTATTCCATGGTGTATATGTGCCACATTTTCTTAATCCAATCTGTCACTGATGGACATTTGGGTTGATTCCAAGTCTTTGCTATTGTGAATAGTGCTGCAATAAACATACGTGTGCATGTGTCTTTATAGCAGCATAATTTATAATCCTTTGGGTATATACCCAGTAATGGGATGGCTGGGTCATATGGTACATCTAGTTCTAGATCCTTGAGGAATCGCCATACTGTTTTCCATAATGGTTGAACTAGTTTACAATCCCACCAACAGTGTAAAAGTGTTCCTATTTCTCCACATCCTCTCCAGCACCTGTTGTTTCCTGACTTTTTAATGATCACCATTCTAACTGCTGTGAGATGGTATCTCATTGTGGTTTTGATTTGCATTTCTCTGATGGCCAGTGATGATGAGCATTTTTTCATGTGTCTGTTGGCTGTATGAATGTCTTCTTTTGAGAAATGTCTGTTCATATCCTTTGCCCACTTTTTGATGGGGTTGTTTGTTTTTTTCTTGTAAATTTGTTTGAGTTCTTTGTAGGTTCTGGGTATTAGCCCTTTGTCAGATGAGTAGATTTTAATGTTGGGGACCCTGGGAGTTTGATCGCAGGCTTTTTTCTCACTATACTTGCTCCCCATATGAAGTGGATATCTGTTTCTCGTGTCCTCTCCTTTAGGGAATGGCTCCTTCCCAGTGCTATATGACATGGTGGAGCTACCATTTAATTACCCACTTAACCTGCCACAGAGGTGGAAAGACTGCCCAAGCTGGCCCTCTGGAGACTCCTCCCACACGCAGTGATTGAGCAGAGTCCTTTTAGGGATTGATACTATTGGTAGGTGGGAAAGAATTTCTTTTCCCTTGTGAGGCATAAGCTGAAAGTACCCTGTAAGCCTGGAGCCGGTAGGAACGTTCTGAAAAATGTGAAAAATGGCATGAAGAGAGGGAAGCATAGGCAAACTACCTCCCTCCCCAACAATGCTAAATATATAGCACATGTATAATATAATATTATACACATACAGTTCAATCTAGTGAGGAAGACAGACAAGAAAACACAACTAAATGACAAGTTGGACCTAGGTGGGAGAGGGAGACAGACAGAGTGTATTATTCTGTTTTCACACTGCTGATAAAGGCATACCTGAGACTGAGCAATTTACAAAAGAAAGAGGCTTAATGGACTCAGTTCCACGTGGATGGGGAAGTCTAAAAATAATGGTGAAAGACGAAAAGCACATCTCACATGGCGGCAGACAAGAGAAGAGAACTTGTGCAAGGAAACTTCCCTTTACAAAACCATCAGATCTCGTGAAACTTATTCACTATCATGAGAACAGAACAGGAAAGACCTGCCCCAGTGATTCACTTACCTCCCACTGGGTCCCTCCCACAACATCTGGAAATTCAAGATGAGATTTGGGTGAGGACACAGTCAAACCACATCACATTGAGACCAAGACAGAGAAGTCATATCATTTAACCATCAGGCAGCAGATGTGCCTAAAACTCAACCTCTGTTCTTTTTCAATTTGAGTCAAGAAATTGCTTTTTTGTTTTATCTAGTTTTTTCTGTCACTTTCTCCCAACAAGTAGTGACTACTACTTTGTTTTTATTCAGCCACATGCTGACAGCTTATGCTATTACATTCCCATTTTTAGACTCTTCTCTGAACTTTAGATTCATATCTGTGAATATACTTGACTTTCTTCTTGGATTCGATGAAACAGAGACAGCTGGACCTAACATTTCTGAAGCCAAACAATTGATTTTCCCCCAAAACCTATTTCTGCTTCACATTTCTGTATCTCAATAAGTTGCTACTACCTTTCAGTTGCTTGTCAGAAAGCTGAAACTCACTTTGATTACCTGTTTCCTCTCATTCTCCTCCAACTCCAAACTATCAGCAAGACCTGCCACTCTTTCTTCCCAAAAGTTACATGTATCTTTCTCTCTTCATTTTTACTTTATCAACCTCAATCCCAAGACAATGCTATCTCTCACTGTATTGCAATATCTTTCCAAATGCCTCACCACTTTCAGCCTTGGTTCCTGTAATCCATTATCTGCACAGCACCTAGAATGATCTTGTAAAAATATAGACTAGGTCACTTTAGTTTCCTGCTTGGAACCTTGTATATGCTTCCCATTGCATGTAAGGTAAATCTTGAATTTTTTTTTATGGTCTGAAATACTTTTGATAACTCTAATATTGTCTCTCATCAAGTGGCCTATACTCTAGCCCTCCTCACACACTGCTCCTGTGTTGCTCCTTCCCCCCGGCCTTTTTTTTTTTTTTTTTTGGCTAGATGCTTCTCCTGCCTTATAACTCAATTTAAGTTACATCTCCTCAGGGAGCTCAATTCTGTCTACCTTACCTAAAACAAGTAATTCTTGACCAACATAATGGTTCTCTGTCAAAACTCTTAGGTCATGTACTTCGTATCATATGCGATAATTAATAATTGTCATTTAGTTTTCTTTGGTCTATCTCCATCACTAGATTGGACTGTAAGTTTCATGATTGGAAGAAACTTACTTCTTTTCTACCACTTAACACTCTGTGCCTACCTCAGTGTCAGCTACACAGATACTCAGAAGTATCTATTGAATGGATAAATGAGTATACAAATGAATAAATGAATTATGCAGGACATGATATAGAAGAATTAAAGGAGAATGATTCCATTTAGAGTGATACAGGAAGATTGCTTGGGAGAAAGAGGTATATGCGCTAGTCTTTGAGCAGTAGCTTCAAGAATGTTGGAAAGAAAGGAAATCACATCAGTGCAAACCTGAAAGAGCGTGTGTGTGTCTATGATATACTTATCATGTACATAGACTCCTAGTATGGATTTGTGTGGAGGATAAAACCACAAGGGATGGAAAGTAAGCCTCAATAGGGAAAGTGAGGCCAAACTGTAGATTTCATTGACTACCAGACAGTGAAAGTTTGGATGAAACTATGGTTTTAGTTTGGATGGAACTATAATTATAAAAGTAATAAAAGATGTATAGAAAGGAAGTTGCTTTGTTAAAGGAATAAGAAAGTAAAAGGTATGAAGAGGAGGTGGTAAAATGGACAAACCTTAGTGACAAACAGAATATGTTGACAGAGATGGAGGAGTCAAAGCTGATTCAAACTTGTGAACCTCTGGGACAAGGATAGAGATTCCATTAACAGAGACAGGAAACCTGGAAAGGCTGTATGTGCAATGAAATTGTGATTATTTAAATACATATATTAATACATTCACAAATAGCCAGCAGATGCTTGGAAAGGTAATGCAGGAGCCCAGATAAAAATAGAAGATCAAAAGGTTAATCAACAACTTTCAAATTTGTAAATATATACTGTAGACTAAGGGTATCAGTTATGGATATAAAATCCAGTTATTGCTAGAAGAAAATAATATAGAACATTTATTACAGGGAATTAGATGTTCATAAAATAATTGGAAAACATGGAGGAACCTTATGTTGCAAGACCCTTAATAGTCTTCTGGCTTCAAACGTCTCCGATCCAGTTGCTACGAAGTGCTATTGCTAGTCAGAGGACAAGAAAATGTTAACTCTATGGTTGCCACCACTGCTGATGTCATAGCCACCTCAACTGACAACCTAGTAGGTGGGCAATAGATATGGAAGTCTAACTGCTGCTTACATTCTGCAATATACCTGTCTGTGCACACCGGTGTAAAAAAAAATAATAAATTGCCTCCCACTCCTTTCTGCCTTCCAAATATGGTATAAGTGGATTCATTGGCAGACCTTGTAGCATATCATGAACTCTCATGGTAAGTGTGCCAGGGAAAAGGAGTTTTTACTCTTCTAGCCCTTCTCTTTTAAGTGGGGGTACTCCAGGGACATAAAATATAATTGGAAAAGATGCTGAGTGCTGGCAGAGAAGACGCAGCACAATGGTCATTGCGCAAAGGGCTATACACACATTTTCTCATGTTTCAACAAGAATAGTAATTCATATTATTGCTACACCGACTTTATAGATAAGAATGTGAAAATATAGAAACATTAAGTAACTTGACATAGATCCACACCTAATCAGTGTGGGAACCAAGGTTTGTAACCAGGCATTCTAACTTAAAAGCTGACATTCTTTAGCCCTGTGCTGGAGTATTCGCCTTAGAAATAACAGCTGTAGACCTCAAGAAAGAATATTAACTGAACAAAGAATATCAAGTCTAGATTTTGGGGCAATTTCTAAATTCAAGAAATAGGGAAAGGAAGCAGAAGTGGTAGCTGAGACTAGAGAGTGTTGGAAGCGTGTATCATACTCAAAGTCAAAGGAGGTGAATTATAAAGGAGATGGTAGTCTATGGTCAACTGGTCTAAGAAGAGAGAAACCATCATACTAGGCAAAAGGCAGGTCAGTATTTTCACTGTTATTTAATTCTGTTAATATGAATAGAAGTATTAATACTGTATTTATTTGAAGGCTAAGGTGAAAATCAAGTCATCTGAATTAAGAGACAGAAGATAGCTTTTAACAGTTGAATACCACATTCCCAGCGTTCTACCCAAATGTGATTTTTCCCATTGCCTTCTCTTTGAACTTAAAGTTTATTAAAAGACTTAGGTTCCTGATTCCTGTTATGCATCAAAACCACTGAGAGAACAGAACTGAGTGTGTGTCGTTCCATGCAGTTATAGAGTTACAGTCATACCCACGTGGCCGCTTTGGCTGAAAATAGACTCTAGATTGACAAACTCCAGCCACATCTACCTGCTCTCCTGATTCTACTCTCTGGTCCAAAATAAAGCCTTGGGACAAATTTTCTGAGTCCTTTGTTGTACTCTGATTTTGAGTGGGATGTCATTCCCTTAAAACACAGGAATCTTCATATGGATGTTTAAGAGTACTACTACTTCATTCAGGCTCCTCTTCTGGTTTCATAGCAGGCAGAATTTTGCTAGAATTTAGTATGCATTGTTTCACCAAGGAGCTACCTTCAGCATTATTGCTGCTCAGCTATAGAAAAACATGTTATATTAACATTTACTGATGAAGACATTACAGAAAAGGAGTATTTCTTGCTGCAGGATCAGATATGTTTTTGAAAATCTCTAGGTGGCAAAAATTCATTCTTTCATTGCATGCAAACAGGAGTCCCATTTGGTTAATTCCTCTGTAACATGATCTAATTAAAACTCTTTGGAATGTGCCTCCCACTATCAATTGCTATAACAAATTATAAATGATTAGACCTAAATAGTCTAAGAAAAAATTTTCTTGGTGTGTTTAAATGACACTACACATAATCTTGGCAACAAAGATTAATGATTTGCTCCATGTTAAAGCATTAACACCTGGTTCTGAACCTTCTTAAAACTGGTTATTATTATTTATATTTATTTATTTATTTATTTTGAGACGAAGTCTTGCTTTGTCACCCAGGCTGAAGTGCGGTGGCACGATCTTGGCTTGCTGCAACCTCTGTTTTCCAGGTTTAAGTGATTCTCCTGCCTCAGCCTCCCAAGTAGCTGGGATTACAGGCGCATGTCACAACGCCCAGCCATTTTTTTATTTTTATTTTTAGTAGAGACGGGGTTTCGCTGTGTTGGCCAGGCTGGTCCTGAACTCCTGGCCTCAAGTAATCTGCCTGCCTCGGCCTCCCAAAGGGCTGGGATTACAGGCGTAAGCCACCATGCCTGGGCAAACTGTGGTTAATCTTGCTTCCATGGAATAGTCATCCTGAAAAGTAAATTCCACTGGTGAAAATTAGATTAACCTAGCATCAATGAAAACTTTTCATTGTTAATTGCAGCCCAGTAGAAAATTAACTGGGAATTGGATTATTGTTTATGCTACATTTCTAATATTTTAATTAAAGCTTAAACATATCCGTCGTGATGAAAATGAAAACAATGTATAATAGGGAGAAAAAGACAGAAACATAAAAAATAAAAATCACATTTATTTAAACAAAAATATACACACAGTGTACAATGAATATGGTATACACAGAACAATAAAACAAAAATGACATGTCTTAAATGCCAATATAAAATGATCAATCTATTTGTGCCTAGAAAAAATTCCTATTTTCTAGGAATACACGTTATTGGTTCATCTAAAATATATATGTAACATAAAAAGAAAACAAATGCCAACCTTTCAGATGAGTACCACAAAAATCTAAAAGTTCAATGTTAGGTTAAATAAAATAATATTCACATGAGAAGTCTGTGTATACAAAGTATTGTATGTACGCAGTGAAATGAGAGTGCCCATACAGTTATATGCAGTCAAACTTTTGAAAGTTTCATAGTTTAACATAAAATGTTTTTAATGTTGATAGTGACATAAAAACATCACAAGAATTATCTAGATAACATAGCAATCTTGCCAAAATTTGAGTCAATGTTGCCTGTCAGTGTAGTAGGTCATCATTGATCATGTCCTTTCATGACCTGGCAGTAATTTAGATGATTTAAGGAATATTATCAATGTATTTACATTGTGAGTGTGAAAGGGCAACATTTTTTTTTCTTCCTAAAGAACTGTATTTACTAAAAATTATATACTTTTTGGCAAGATGTGATTTATCAGGCAACATCACTTGTATTAGGTCTTCTTTCCCTTGATACTCACTCTCTCTGGGTACCATACTCAGTTGCAAATCTTTTAAAAATTTAAAATTCTAAGTATGCATGCATTCTGTAAAAATTCCAACTCAGGGCAGCTAATTTCATTACATTTTTTTTTTTTTGGCTTATGTTACCTTACTATTTTTCCTATCTCCTTGTTATTAATAGCAAAACATAATATGTTCCTTTTAGAAATGTTTGACTCTCTTATTTGCTTAGAAATAAAATTCAGTGAGTGATCAGTGTGCACCATGATTCAGAAAAACAAATGCAAATTTCCATACATTAACTCTACACCTAATAGCTTGCAATATTTTATATAAAACATTCATTTTGGTTTCCCATTCTTAAAGATAGTTTTTGCTATAGGTGGCATCTCTGTGAATGCAGAGCTCTAACTTAAAACTGCCAAAGCAACAAAAGATAATATATTGGGACTTTATAAGCTAAGAAACATAAATATGGGGGGAAAAAGCATAGCTTATGTAGATTGCTGCTGGGTTAAATGAATGTGAATTCACACTAAAATTGTCAATCAGCTACATATCTCTCACCAAATCATTCTTTTTAGTCGTGCATAATTTTTAAGGCCTCCAGCTACTATGATGCCTTGTGTTCAATATGTTTCCTTCCCTCTGTAACTGATGATCACAGTTTTTTTAGACAAGTTTCCTAAATCTGTGATAAAAGTTAATTTATTTCCTAAAAGACTACAAATGGTGCCTCGTATATTGAACCAAACAAATGATACACCATCCTGCTTGGAAATTAAACACCTAAAATATCTGTGGTGATTTAGCATAGTGCCAGAGTGTAATTTATTTAACGTAACAGTTTAGGTTTCAATTGAGCTACATTTATTAGAATCTGGGCACAGTAATATGTTACTGTTTTTCCTACTTTCAGCAAATGCCAAAATTATAAACTCCAAAATAGATGGTGAAGTACATTGTTAGTGATATCTGATTGGGCTAACATTTCCCTGAATTTAGCCCTGAGTTATTGCTTAGACTACAGTTGAATTGCTAAGAATTCTCCTGCAAAGCATTATCAAGAGAAAATGTGATTTAATAATTTAATTATGAATATAGTCATCAAATATGACTTTTAACCTAACAGGAGTCTTTAAAGAAGGTAAAAACCAAAACAAAATTATAGCCATCTGAAGATAAGGGATTGCATTTGATACCATTTTAATAATTTTATACTGCCTGTCATAATTTATTTCCTAATGAAAAAAAAATAGATGAAGGCATTCATTGTGTGCCGGTAAATGCTCAACAACTGCCTTTCCAGGAATTAAAATTGCTAGTTCATAGCATTTGCCAGTTTCTATGGTGTAAATACTCCCACTGTGGACAGTTTCAAGCTACTAACACCATGTTAAGAATCTGCAGTCAGGAAGAGACCCATAGTAGCACAATATTGTATTCTGTTTTCACTGTAAAGATGCAATAGACCTAAACAGACTCAAGAGTCCTGATAAATAGTATAAGGTAGTAAAATAATTGGGAAGTGGTATGTTTTGATTATTACCTTTGTTTTCAATGTATTCCATTGTGTTTTATAATTTCATATTTTATAATGGTTACATTTAACAACTAGCTTACAAAATTTTGGATACTTTACCAACTTTTATGCATCAGAACGAGCTAGTTCCAGCCCACCAGTGGTAGTGTGTCTCTTGGTACACTATCAACTTTTACATAGGGAGACGTTTGATTTGCTTGGGAAGAAAGGCATTACTTTATACAAATCAGTTTCTCTTTGCTTTTTTACCTCTTATTTTATGTAAAATGCCATACATAGTTGAAGGATAAAAAGGAAGTATCCTCTATCCAAATGCTAGCTTTTAAGCCTTCAGAGTTTTTCAGAAGAGGGGTTAGTCTTATAAAATAAGGGCTGGAGGCTGGGTCTGTGGAGCTCTGCCCTGATTGGGCAGTTTGTTATTTAGTACAGTTTATCACCTGGATCAAATGGTTTCTTGACTCATTGAATTATGAGGCTGACCAAACTATGTTCAGGGATTGTTTTGGCAGAGTATAGACAAACCTCAAGGCAATACTTAAAAGAAAAAAGCAATGATATGAAATGTAAATGAATGGTTTCCTTGTCTTTAAATATGTTTTTCCTAGGGCTCAGTAAATAACTAATCCAGAATTGATATCTGCATTTAATATCAAAGGGGAACATATTATTTTTGAGCAAAAAAAGAGTTTGGAAATGTCATTTGCTCAGTTCATTTTTCGGCTCAATATGACCTCCTAAAATAGGTCTGCTGGTGTATCTTTTAAGTGAAAATGTAGATAGAATAGCATGCCTGTGGCTGTGTTCGTTCAAGAGAGATTTAAACGCTTTTTTTTTTTTTTTTTAACATTTGCTCTTTGATTTAGCCTTAATAACTTAAGAAATAGTGAAGTAGTTGTTCAAGAATTTTTGAACTGTCTCTCAGGAAAAAAGCAATATTGTTGTCTCTATGAAATACATTTTCTTGATGAAATCCACTTTTAGAAGTTTACACCAGTATAGGCTTTCTATAAGGAAATGCAGATGACTATGCTAATGAATGAAAATTCATAAAGCATTTGTATTACAGTAAGCACTATAATTTGAGGCTTCTATATTATTTATTTATTTACTTATTTAGAGATGGAGTTTCACTCTTGTCACACAGGCTGGATGCAATGGTGTGATCTCAGCTCACTGCAACCTCACCTCCTGGGTTCAAACGATTCTCTTGCCTCAGCCTCCCGAGTAGCTGGGATTACAGGTGTGTACCACCACAGCCAGCTAATTTTTGTATTTTTAGTAGAGATGGGGTTTCACCGTGTTTGTCAGGCTGATCTCGAATTCCTGACCTCAGGTGATCCATCCGTCTTGGCCTCCTAAAGTGCTGGGATTATAGGAAATCCTTGAAATGTCTTTTAAAAATAGAAACCCCTGCTGTTGGCTTTCTAGTTAATATTTTTCTATATTTGAGTCAAGTGGTTTCATTTTTTAAAACTACAAATAAAAATTATTGTTTATAAGAGTATTTACAGGTTGACAAATTACTTAAGGTTTCTTGGAACTCAGATTACCATTTGATATGCTGAATGAGGCTTCATAGATATTGGAGGAGGCCTCTGTCATCCCAGCCTCTTTATCTTAAATCCAGTGGGGCATGAAAATAACCACAAATCCTACCATTTTCAAATGATATTGAACAACTCAAAGGTCGTATTTAATCACTAAAATAAAGAATGAGTTAAGAGAACATCAAGGTAATTTTGTCTATGAATGGATTCAAAGTACACAGCACATTTTCATTAAAAAGGCTGTAAGTAGTTTCGTAACTGCCTCAAGTATAATGCCCACAGGTAATTAGCTAAAATAAAAAATTGATAATTCTAGTGTAAAAAACTCCAAATGCTTACCTAAAATTTGTAGTAATTTGAAAATCTTAACCTGGGACTAGAAATGTGTTTGGAATCCTTATTTCAACAGGAATATTAGGCAAGGAGCTATCACATTCGGTATGGAAAGCATAATATTATCCATTGATCATAGCTAAGAGAGGGCTTAATGAGCCTCTGTTATTTTCAAGGGAGATTTATGCTTTGGATAGCATGTTCTTCTAATGAGAAAGGAACAAGAATAAATTCGTAAAATTTGTAGAAAAAAAGTTTCATTCATTCAGACTTTTGTACTCTTAGTTTCAATTCCAGTGATAAATCCTAATTTCTTTTTAACTAACTAGCATTCTCCCTTAATTTTCATGCATATTTAGCATAGCAATTTGGAGAAGGGACAAGCCACAGGCTACAAAAGTAAGAAGAGGTTGTAACTCTGATTTTGCAACTCTTTTGCTGGGTGATTGGGGGTGATTAACCTTACCCATTTTTGAATACTGGTATTGTACAAGAAGATTTTTAAGGAAACCTCTACTTTGGGATTTTGGAAAACTTATAAATGTTGTTATTTTACTGAGTAAGGGCAAGTTTGAAATTCAGGGTAACAGAAAATAATTGTTTTACTTTATCATTTGTTGTGGTTGCATATGTTTTAAAGGCTTATTAACATATACAAATCTATGCCATAACTGCATGCTTATACTGAGATGACTGCTAAAAAACATCTCAGAGACACCTCACTGACATTCATGAACTTCACAACATAAAGTTCAGGCTGATGGGGATTTTCATTTTGGGTATCAAAATGTTCATTTTTATTTTCTTTGCAATTTTAGATCATTGCAGTGTTTTGCCTATCATTCTATTAAACGTTCTATATTGCTACATTCACAGCTAGATCACACAACCCAAGTCAGAGTTCTGAAAAGATGCCATGGTTTTGAAAGGTCTGTTGACTGCTTTACTCACTTCATGCATATGCCTGTTGAAGAGGAAGAGTCACACCTTGACTGGATGATAGAGATCATTGTGGAACATACCTGCAAACTGCCTCAGTATTCCAGATCATGAGTTAACTCTACCTAATTGAGTGGCTACACGTTTTCTTTTAATCCCTTATATTGATTCTCAGGTTGACTATGTTCTCATAGGTTATTAAGTTGTATCACAAAAAAACTCTGCTCCTTTTCCCCCTCTCCTCTCTTCATTTGGATGGACAGTAGTGCTCTCTGAATCACCCCAAGTCCTACTGAAATGATCCATGTTTCCTCAGAAACATTTAAATACTCATGAATGAAATTTATACTTTGTGAACCAATCACAATCAGCTAGGCTCAGCACATAGAAACTTAGAACTAGAAATGACAGTACTGAGTCATGTAAGATTTTTTTAAATGGATTTCTTTCAGAGTAATATGCTGACAATGAATTCAAGTAGTTCCTAGATTTTGGCAAACATCTGTGATCATCTCCCCAACCACAAATTCATGACAATAAAAACAAACAAAAAAGACCAAGGTGAAGATTATCCAACTGAAACGTATTTGTGTTCCTGTTTATTAACATGTTGGTAAACTTAGGTGTCAGCTTTTCCATAAGTCCCCTCTGGAGGTCTGTAGTACTTGGGGAAAGCCATCAGCTGTAGCATGTTGAAAGCATACTTTCTGCATTTGATATTCTTCAGTACATTCTCTATGCGGCATCCTTCTCTGGTGAAAGGGGAAAAAGTACAACTTCATGAAACACAGAATAAATAAATATGCTTTATTTGTTTAATGCAGAGTTGCAGCAACAGTCCAAGTAAAAATAACAAAGATTCAACTCTACATTTTTTTTTTCCACAAGTGATGATACATCTTACAAAATTAAATCCTAGGCCAGGCCCAATACCATTATTGCCCTCTGAAAGAGATGACTTAAGTCTCTTTACTCTTAACAGACATTTAAAATTTAATAAACTCTTTAAATATAATTTGCTCCACAATACAGCTCCACTTTAGTTTCATAAATATATCTGCCATTTTATAACATTTCCACAAATTAATTTCTCAGTCTCTTTAAAACACATTAAAATCTATATGTAGCCCTAAGGATGCAGGTTCTAGAAATAAGGCATTTAATTTATTAAGTCTGGCCCTATAGATTTTTAAAGAAAAATTTCATCTCTATTTTAATTTTATTATTTCAGCTGTGCAAGGAAGAGAGAAAATGGCTTTCTGAACAGCCTGGGCCAAGTCTCAGCTTTATAAAGGAAGAGTGCTTGTCCACGGACAGTACAAAAGTCACAAGTGCTGGGAATGGTACATCAAGACACAAACAAGACCTTGTTAAAAAGAATAGAAAAGTCCTCTGAAAGCCAAATCAACCCAAACAAGAGATACAAACAGGTAATTTAATTACAAAACATAAATAGCCATTCTCTCCATAAAGTTACTTGACAGAAAAGAGTTAATTGCAGCGAAGAAGTAAAACAGGTTAAAAAAAATTTCTATCAGCAGATGGCATCTATGATATTAGCACAGTGGAAATAAAGTCTGCAACCTCCCACGTCTCTAGAACTTGTCTCAGGGTTTCAGTGTTTGTGCAAATTCAGTCTTAATTTCTTTAATAAATTTAATGGGATGAGGACAGGAGGTTCAGAACTTCAAGCTTTCAGGATTCTGTTCTTTGTCTTATTCCAAAGACAGTAATTTAAAAATTCTTCTTGAGCTAGTTAACAGTGGGAAACACTTTTCCATGAACAAAAGAGCAAAATAATCCACTTAATGCATAGTACTGTCTGTTTTTCAGATTTTAGGAAAAACAAACAAAAACACAAATTAAACATTTTCTTTTAAATTCTGTGAACTTGAAAATGTAAAAATATTACAGCATTGTCCCCATGATTTAAAGTTCATTGTCATTTGTAGAAAAGAAAAAGGAATACAACATAAAACTTATTGGTATTTGGCTAAGAGCAATGCCAGACTTAAAATAAGCCACACAACTAGCAGGTGTGAGCTGACAAGCAGCAAGGCGACAGGATAGAAGTGTCGAGAAGTTGGCTTGTTATCAGTTAGACAGCCTGTTTCAGGATCATCGGATTCATTCAGTGCTCCCTGGGTTTGTCTGCTGTTAAATGAGGGGAAGTTAGGGGAGAAAAGAAAATAGTATAGAGTTCACACAGTAAAAAAAAATTCAACCTTAAATATTCTGAAATACAATGCACTATCTTACATAACACAACTGTTTCAGATGAAATCTTATGGTAAATTTCCCCAAATGCACCTTGTGTATTGTTTTCTCATTGTACTACATGGGCAAAGGAATTAAAACAGGAGATTCCTTTAGCTCTTTGTGCAAGAAGGAAGGGAGAAACACTGTAATGATGTTCACGTGAGTTGACTATGTATGTACAAGGAAGAATCAAATAAGCATAACAGCACCAAATCAAGACTATGAAATAAGTAAACTATGGATTAGCTCATGAAAATAATCTGATAACTACATCTCTAGAAAATGAAATGAGCAACACAGGATGTAGGGAAGCAAACCAATGTGTCTGGCATATGTAAACATACCCTCTACTGGCATTGCACCTATATAATGTATTTAAAATTATAAAAATGATTTATTGAAATGGCATGATGTTTAAAATGAACAGGACATCTGACATGCCATCCTTGCCAGCCATAATATTAGTTTAATAAAATCCAACTCAGCACCCTTCTGTTAGTTCAGCTCATAAATTACATCGCCTCCTGCTCATCTTCCTTAGATAGGGACAAATCTATCTCCTACGAACACTTCATCTGAAAAGAGATCCATATTTACAGGGTGATACCTCAGAAAATAAAAGACTTCATTTTTAGATTGTTTACTTTCCGTGTAAGTAAATAAAAGTAGGGAGTTGGTTTATAATTCTGCTTAAAAGCAGCTCCAATTATGGCCAGTCTGAAATATACCATATTGATATAAACTGACAATAAAATAATGTTCTATGCTCTAGTTCATCAGTATTCAGAGTATTAAGAATCTCAGTCACATTCAGTGGTTAAGGGTGGTATATTCTCTATTAGCTCTCCTACGTTTTCAGGCAAAAAAACTGATTGTGGCTCAGTCTTATGAAATAAGTGTGGAACTTTTCAAAGGAAACTTCTAATGAAGATCCTTAGTTATGGCCAATTTCTAGCCCTTTGCAATCCCCAAACAAGTCCTATATAGAAATTTTTGACCAGGCATTGACCATGCCAGTGTCAGCATTTACACAAATATCAGTCATAATTATTTCAAACAACATGAATTAGTTTAAAACACCAAATCAACAAATCAACCATATTGTGCTGTGCTCTGTTATAGCCTCATGGTTTGGTAGGACCTAAGAACTATGTAATCAGTGACAAAGTAAAAGATTGTTTGGAAAACAAATGGTTTACTGAGCAAAAGGGGGTTTACTTTGGATTTACATTTATTCCTATTGTCAGTTGTATGAGTAACCTGGTTACTATTCAACTTTTTCCAGCACACCAGGTAGAAAATGTACAGTATTTTAGGCATTGATATTTTTGAATGTGATTAAGAAAAGCTCCCCTGTTTTATATTATTTCTCTTATTGGCTTCAAATCCCTAATCGTTAATCCCAGAGAAACAGTTTATTCATTTGTTCAACCCGAAGCTTTTAGGGTCTACTATGAACTAATTGTGCTGTGTAGGCACTGGGCATACAAGGTTGGATACATCAGATAGAGATTTCTGCATTCATAATGTTTATTTTTGAGTTGGAGGAGGGGGAATAGAAAAATAAGAATACCATCTGATAAAAGCACCGTGAAGAAAAGTAAAGCAGAAGGGAGTTTCGTGCGTGTGTGTGAGAGACAGAGGGAGAATTTTAAATAGGAAAGTTAGAGAAGTTCTCACAAGAAGGTAACATGTGATCACTGATTGAAGATAGAAAGGGGAAGAGTGATGTGGATGTTCAAATTAATTTTTCCGTTGAGCGAGTAGTGTATTACCTAGTAACTTCCTGATATAATGGGACAGGAAAGTTTAGGCTGGAGGACAAAGGGGCATGAAGGAATATGGGGAAGGTGTTTTCTGCCTGGCTGCGTCTCAGTGGGAAAGCCCAGGCTCCCAGGGGCAGCAGAGAGGTGGGGAGGGAAGTGACCTGAACTGGTGGATGGCAGACCAAACTGGAGGACAGACTCTACAGTTATAGACCCCACTTCCATTATAGAATCCAAATAGAGACAAGGACACTAAGACCCCTGAGGGTAGCAGTTTGAATTTCCCCTATAAGAATCCCCCAAGATGATCTTGGAAGGAGGGCACATAGATCTCAGAGGTGGTTCTAGATGGCTCACTGGAGCAGAGGACAAAAGTATGAGAACTCATTCTATTAAAATTACTCTTTTTCATGTATTTCAAACAGTATATATTAGGAGAATAGCACATATAGAAACCGCTGTGATATAGTAGATCAGAGCACAGACTCTGGAGTCAGATCAGCTGTTTCAAGCTTGGTTCTATCACTTGCTAGTTGAGTGGCACTGAGCATGTCATTCTGTATGTCATGTCTCTATTTCCTTATCTGTAAAGTGGTGATAATAACAATACTACATCATAGAACTGCTATGAAGTAACTTACGTAAGTTGATTCTTACAAATTTCTTAGAACAGAGAATGCCTACAGCAAGCATTCAATAACTTATGTCATTTGTATATCAATAAATAGGTACATCTTGGTAGTGTACCTAGAAACGTTTTAACTAGTATGTTCCCTCCTGCCTTTTTTTCCCCACGAAGACTCCAGATTCTGTTTAATGCATGGTAAAGAAAACTATCACCAGGCCCTTGGGGGTGGCAAGAAAATAAAAAACCCTAAAACATGTGCTTTGCAGAGAGGAACCCTTATTCCCATGGAAAAGAAAAAGAAAAGAAATCTGAACAATTGCTCATCTGAGGGCCATGTGGGTCTCCAAGGAGGCTTTGTAGCACGCATGCTTCCTGTAATTGAGGGGTAACCATTGTTAACCTGGCCAATTCAGCAAAGAGGGAAAAGTCAAATTTCACATGGAAGGCTGGTCCATAAACTTGGTTCTGCGCACGCTGTGTGTCTTACCCAGTCATTACCTTCACATACAAGTCAGACACATTCCTCCTCCGCTGTGCCAGCCACACCCTCTGGACCATGGGCCAGTGGTCATTTCCAGCAGCAGAGGCTTGAGGGCAAGGCAGGGTTGGGAGGAATTGCTGTAGTGAGTGTTGTGACAGCACCAGCCAACGTGGAGGAAAAAAGCAGCGAGCCAATGCCTGGTTGGGGTCAGTTCATGAGGGTCTGTAAGTCTCCTTCAGGGATCATTAGTGCTAAAAGGAGCCTCTAGAGGTCATTCTGTGCATTCCTCAACTTCCTTTGGGTCACTTTCATACATGGTTTTCCTTGCAGGTCTGATAGATTTTCAAGAAAGAGCATGCCTTCAGCTTCTTTCTCTTTCTCTCTCTTTTTTTTTTTTTTTTTTTTTTTTTTTTTTTGAGACAGGTTCTCTGTCATCCAGGCTGGAGTGCAGTGGTGTAATAATGGCCTGCTGCAGCCTCTATCTCTCAAGCTCAAGTGATCCTCCCACCTCAGCCTCCCGAGTAGCTGGGACTATAAGTGTGCACCACCATGCCTAGTTAGTAGTTAATTTTTGTATTTTTTATAGAGATGGGGTTTCACCGTGTTGCCCAGGCTTGTCTCAAACTCCTAGGCTCAAGCAATCCTCCTGCCTCAGCCTCCCAAAATGCTGGGATTACAGGCATGAGCCACTGTGCCTGGCCTCTACTTCATTCTTATTGAGTACTGATACTCTACTAATCAGGCCAATCGGCTAACATTTCAGGGAATAAAGTCAATAGCTTGGTTACTGTACAGTCCATGGTAAACATTCAGCCCCGATTATTGACAGTGCTAAGGCTGAGAGACCCTGCCTTAGCATGAGACTCTCTCTATATACATATAAATACATCAACTATAACCTAAACATATAAATACATCAACCATAACCTATACATATAAATATATCAACTATAACCTATCTATCTAACCTTTTTATAATTTAAGAAAGTAGTTTACAACCAAGTGATGTTACCCAGAGATATTGGGCAATATCTGGAAAGATTGTTGGTTGTCATAACTATAGGAGTGGGGGTACTGCTACTGGCATCTTAGTAGGTGGGGCCCAGGGATGCTCAACATCCTGCAATGCATAGGACAGTCCCTGCCACAGTCATCCAGCCTGAATATCACTGCTGGCATAGCAGAGAGGCTGGGCCCCAGCTCTTTGTATTTCATACTTGGCTCTGTCCCAATGATCCCCTCTTACCTCTCTTTCCACATCTCCTGTCTCCATCAGGAATTCTTTTACTCATGCAACCCCCATAAACAATGCCCAACTCCCTTCCAGCCCTCAGTTCCCCACAGCCTGACTCATCGCAGCCTGCACAGCCAGGCTCACCACTGCCACCCTTCCTCTATCCCTGCTAGTCTACCTTCACAGACATCAAGCATCACATGGGACCCCTTCCCTCGTATCCAGACCACTTCGGTCAGGAAACCATATATTTGTTTTATGATGTCCCCTGCTCAGAGCACCAGGCACCTCCTCCTAGCCACTCCAGTCACGTTCATTCTCACCCTTGTTCACTCATAACTAACTTCCCCTGTCCTTTCTAAAGTATGGCTCTAGTAGCATCAGTTTCCTGCTGGAAGCTTCCATGGCTTTTCTAGGCCTGCTAAT